>NC_134795.1:47942677-47947677 GCF_046742065.1 Oratosquilla oratoria | reverse complement strand
TGTTTATTTATTTATTTTACTTTGCTTAATCGACAAAAATATTTTTCATTCTTCCATTTTAGGTCGGTAGGATAACCGCGAATTACTTTCAGTAAAGTAGTTTTTTTTTTTTTATCATGAAGACTTTATATCCATTCAAAAGTATGGAGTGTGTTGTTTAGTTGTGTACATCATTGCGAATTCTCCTGCTGATCCATCTTGACGGCCAGGCAGCAAATCATGTTCCTCTAGTGCCAGGAGATTACAGTCTGCGGCTTTTTCGTGAGAGGGAGATTTCGCCGATTTTATGGATTGCTATTGGCGCCCCTTTTATGGAGAAGGACCTGAGTACTCGGGCAGCCACGAGTAGCGCCCGCGCATACACGCACACGCATGCACACACGCGCTCGCGCATACACACACACACACACACACACACACACACACACACACACACACACACACACACACACACACACACACACACACACACGAACACACACTCAATGCGACTGGACGGTGTAGTGTTAATATTTGATCGCTTAGTGATCATGAACTTTTCTTTTGTAATATCACTCAACATGTTTAATGTACACTTTGTTAACGATTTTTTCTGGTAATTGCACAATAAATATCACTAACATTGATTGGTCATTAGTTGTTGATAGTTGTCGATAGATGTCAGCGCAAGACTCATTTTCAATAAACATGGGCCACGTCTGAGCCAAATAACTTTGCTGTTTATTTAGCTTCTGATATTTATTATCCAAATTATCAGCGTGTCCTTGATTCCATTGGCCATTTTTTATTTACATTCTTTCACTTCGGCAAACTCTCTTTAGTTGAGTAAAATTGGCTAAGATGGCAATTTTTATGTCCTCTTGGGTTTTTTAGATAAAAAAGACACACGGATGAAGATAGTCAGAACGAAGACTAAAATTCTCCAGTGAGACGCGCGCGCGCGCACACACACACACACACACACACACACACACACACACACACACACACACACACACACACACACACACACACACACACACACACACACACACACACACACACACACACACACACACACACACAAACACACACACACACACACACACACACACACACACACACACACACACACACACACACACACACACACACACCTTCTATTCTGTCTAATGTGAGGTGATTTCATAGAGCTGAGCTAATATCACCATAGGAATTAATACACTACCCGGACACCTCTTTGCCACAGTGCCTCTCTTCATATACTTTATTCTGACAAAAACAAACTGTTCTATTCAGTACATGTGCTCTGGTGGCGTAATGGAAAGCCTGCCGGTCTTACATATGCTTAGTTGTGGGTTCGAATCCCGCATTCCTCTCCATCACTGCAGTAAAGTGATCAAGAATAGAAGGTGGGGAGCCTACGCCAGGTGACGCTGAGTAGCTGCGGCCGAAGCCGTCACCTTTGCCCCTTGGACTTAGAATGTTGGGGCAAGTAACTAGTCAATACTGGGGATTAGAGAGAAATGCGGGACTCGAACCCATAAGTAAGCGAATGCCAGAACTGCACGCTTCCCATTACGGCATCAGGGCAAAAATACCAATCAGTGAAAATATTTTATAATAGTAGTTTTACTCATTTCAACTCGAGTTTAACTCTATATGAAGACTATCACAGAAAACTAGTCAAAAGACAAAATGTACAGGCATGGCAATATAGCAAAGATACTTAACAAGTTAAGATAAAAAAAGAGATAAAAACATTAATAGACCAACTACTTCTTGCACGTGTGTGAAACGTGTTAACCAAAATTTTTATTTTACTCTCCAAAGGTTCTGACTGGCATAAAAAAAGGAAACTTGTCTTAAAAAAAAAATACTTCCAAATACTTTGCCATATATTTCTGTTTGCACTCGTCTGTCTGCAGAGCTTTCCTAACATTTACGAAACCCTTGTGTTCCACACTGAATCGCCCACAGTTTCTGCCACTGGCCCTGGATGGTCACATTTACAAAACTAACCTCCGATGGGCATAGCCTCTGCTCAAAGCCTCCTAGCGTAAGCTCGTCCTCTCATTATGGGAGGTCCTTCCACAAGACCGAGAGTGAGAGCGAAGAAAACAAAAAGGACCGCGTAGGATCAGAATCTGTGGCTCCGAGACCTTGTAAGACTTCCCCGATGGACATTAGGATAACGGTTGTGGTCGGCTTCTGACTTCAAAGGAGACCAAAGGAACCAGGAGTCTCTGTGTCTCTCTGTTTATGTGTCTTTACTTGTCTCTGTGTGTCTTCCTGTGTGCTTCTCTCTGTGTGCTTCTCTCTGTGTGTGTCTCTCTATGTGTGTCTCTCTGTATGTGTCTCTCTCTCTGTGTCTTCCTGTGTGTGTCTCTCTGTGTGTGTTTGTCTCTTTGTGTCTCTCTGTGTCTATGTGTATCTGTGTGTGTGTGTCTCTCTCTCTGTGTATCTCTATGTGTGCCTTTGTGTGTCTGTGTGTGTCTCTGTATGTGTCTGTGTGTGTGTGTCTTCCTATGTGTGTCTGTGTGTGTGTGTGTGTCTCTGTATGTTTGTCTCTCTGTATGTGTCTCTGTGTATCTTCCTGTGTGTGTCTGTGTGTGTCTCTGTGTATGCCTCTGTGTTTGTTTGTTTGTGTGTGTGTATGCGTGTGTGTGTGTGTGTGTGTGTGTGTGTGTGTGTGTGTGTGTGTGTGTGTGTGTGTGTGTGTGTGTGTGTGTGTGTGTGTGTGTTGTGTCTCTATCTCACTGTGTCACTATATACATATATATATATATATATATATATATATATATATATATATATGTGTGTGTGTGTGTGTGTGTGTGTGTGTGTGTGTGTGTGTTCGTGTGAATGGGTGTGAGAAATATATATATATATATATATATATATATATGTATATATATACATATATATATATATGTATATATATATGTATATATATATATATATATATGTATACATATATATATATACATATATAAAATGGCTGAGTTGGTTAAGTCATTTTCTACTTGTTATGTTTCGGCTAAGTTCGAGTCCTCAGCCTGACAGCGCCTCAGTTTCCATATATATATATATATATATATATATATATATATATATATATAATATATATATATATATATATATATATATATATATATATATATATAATGTGTAAGTGTATATACAAAGGACAAAATGAAAATTTAATAAAAAAAGAAATCTAGGTTGGTCTACTTCCCACAGCCTATCTCTCCATTTCCAGGTAGTACAGTAGTCAACCGCAAAAGGCCACCCCCTCTCCCAAACTACCTCCCGTTCAAAGCCGAGGCCCACCCACGTGTCCAGACACTCTCAACTCCCCCTTCCTCCCTCCCCCTCCCTTTCTCTATCGAACTACATTTCTCACCCTTTCTCCTCACATTTTCTCCCCTCCTTCCACCGCCCTCTCTCCCCATTCCCCTTTCCTCCCTCTCCCTAACACTCTCTTCGTATTTACTCTCCTTCTCTTTCCTCTTTTCCCCTAAGCTCGGCCTCTCCTTCCCTTACTTATCTCTTCCCAGTCCTTCCCCTTCTATTCCTTTCGTCCTTCCTCTCCGGTTCCTCCCCACCCCTTCACTTAAATCCCCTACCTTTCTCTTTCATTCCTTCCCTCGCCGTGTCTTCTTAACCTTCCTTCCTTCCTTCCTTCCCCTTTACGTCCCGTCCTTTCTTCCCCAACCTATTTATCTCCCTACTCTTCTACTCACTCCTTTCTCTTCCCATCCCTCTTTTCTCCTCTCCTTCCCTCCCTATCCCTTCTCCTTCCATTCTTTTCTCTCATCCTCCTGCCCTTATGACCAGCATCCATCCTCCCCCTAATCCACCAAATTTTCTCCACTTTCTCCACTTTCTCTCCCTTCCAACGATTACCTTTCTTGCCCTTCCCTGTTTTCTTTCTCTTCCTTCACCTTTCCCTTCCCCCAACAACGGCCCATATTTTTCAATCTCAAAGGGTTCCCCAGTCTACAAACTACAATTCCATAGATTCCTACAGTAATCAACTCCCCTAACTCACCATCCTGCTCCCATCAAGTGAGAAGTGAGAAACCCCTGTAGGGCAAGCCCTGTCAGTTGCGACAAGCCACTGTTTTTTTTTTTGTGTTTTTTTTTTTTTCAGGCCGATGGGTGGGTCGCCTCACCGCTGGGCCAGGGCTGTCGGGAATCAACTCGGCAAAGCACGTATTGGGCCCCGGGAATCGCCATGTCTTTCACTGGGCTACCGCGAGGCCTAGATATTTTGTTGAAAGTGGTGCTTATTTCTGCGTTTATTATTTTCCTCCAGATGGTTTCTTTAGTTTTAATTATTTGCCGTAGTGGAGGGTCTAATCTCTGTAGATCTTGTCCGTAGGTGTTCATAATCTCCGATCCGGATCATGGACGCCTACGGACAAGTTCTACAGAGATAAGTCGAAGTGTTCGTCTCTATTCAAGAGCAACAATAACAATGGTGATGAATTAAATACAGTGGATGCTTTGCTGTTTATTGTTCTAGTTCACACCCAATTCGACACCTGTCTGCTCTATAACACTCCCAAGCTTGAACCTCCTGCCATGGCTTGGGTATACCTGACCACTGCGTTACCTAGCCATGTGTTGTTCTCTGTTTAGGGTAACAACACCTGCCCTATGGTCAAGAGTCGGAACTAACGAAATTCACTGCAAGAAAATAATCAACGGAGAAAGTAGCATCTCTTTCAACAAAACTTGTCTATTAGAAGACTTGTTATCTATGCATTTTAGGTTTTACATTTGTTTTTTTTTATATATGTTTGATTAGAATAACAGAAATAAGCGTTTCACCTTTTAAATTAGGCAACTTGGGAAGAAAAGAAAAGAATGGTATTCTGAGAATGGTGAAGAAGGTAAAAGAAAAATAAGCTCAAAATCACTGGTAATTAAAATGATTCAATTCAAACTTCTCTAACCTGATGGCATTCCCGCACTAGATTCTTTAGATAAAACAATACAATTTCTAACAAAAA
>NC_134795.1:47932677-47935177 GCF_046742065.1 Oratosquilla oratoria | reverse complement strand
ATTTCTACAATATAATTAAAATGCCTTGCTTTCTCCTTGATGGTGTATGGTTCTCAAGACCTACTCTGAAGAGAATCTCCTGGTATAGGCAGATATGGGATGACTTCATCACTTATGTGAAACTCTTGTCTTTTTATCATACTTTCTCTTCATCTTCTCTTGAGCCTGAGTCCATTTTTTCTTGGCTAAGTTTCAAGCTGTTTTTAAACTTTCTGATATTTTCTCTACATGTACAGTGGTAGAGACAGAGGAATCAAGAGTAAGCCAACTATCTTTCAATACCTATAGTGATCCTCTGACTTTATGACCAAAAATTAGTTCGGCCGAACTGTTTTGTGTGGAAGATCTGGCTGAAAATAGTAATAAAGGTAATTCTTCTTCCTAGTCAGGACTGTTTTCTAAAACATACTTTCTGGGCCGAACTATAGCCTGTATTGTTTTGTGTGGAAGATCTGGCCGCAAATAGTAATAAAGGTGATTTTTCTTCCCAGTCAGGACCGTTTTCTAAAACATACTTTCTGAGCATAGACTTTAGCGTGCCATGGAATTGCTCTAATGCGCCATGTGATTAAGAGTGGTAAGGAGTAGCATTAATATGATGCACTCCTAATACTTTGAAGCTCCGTTCAAACTAGTTGGACTGTAGCCAACACGAGAGTTTCAATAGCTGGGACTCACTCCTAACTGAAGTTAGGAGTGAGTCCCACCTGAAAGACCTACAGCTAGCCATGGAAGTAGCCTCTGTACTACACTTCACATATGAACTCAATATACACAACAAAATTCCCTTCCTTGACGTCTTCATCCACACTCAAGACAACAAATACACGACCACTGTTTACAGGAAAAATACTGACATCGGAAGATGCCTGTATGCAACGAGTGAGTGCCCCCAGCGGTACAAACTCAGTGTCATTCGGGCGTACCTTCGACGCGCATATAAAACCTGCCGTTCCTGGGAAAATTATTACTCTGAAATAATGTGCGTTAAACAAATCCTCATTAACAACGGTTTTCCTAACTTTCTCATTGACAAAGAGACGAGACTTTTCATCACACACAACACAACACAACACGGACAAAACAACACACATTCCACACACACAGTTTATTACAAAAACAAAATGACACCAGCACACAAAACAGACGAACGTAACGTCACATGCACCAACCCACACGACAATTTGACCCTCATCATATACTACAAAAACACAAAAGTCTCTCACCTTATAATGAGAAATAACATGACTAAAAACAACCGTCTCCTCAAACAGACTAATGTGGTGTACAAATTCTCCTGCCCCGAAGAAGGTTGCAAACTTCTCTCCAATGCTTCTTATATTGGTGTTACCACTACCTCAGTGAGCAGGAGACTCACAATGCATGCCCGTGAAGGAAGCATACGCAAACACATGACACAAACACACAACAAAACTCCAAATAGACAAGATTTAGTCAACAATACAAAGATACTTGAACAATGTAACAACACCAAGAAACTACACATCTTAGAAAGATTCTACATTACACAATACACTCCTATCATTAATATACAGACAGACACATTTAGTACCTTGCAACTACACAACGAGGCTGCGTGGCAACAACGACCAAACATCCATCTACTGTGATCAGATGTCCAGCTACGTCCTGTTGAAGCAAAGACCTCACCTCCGTCCAGTACCTGACTCCTAACTCTCCTAGTTCCCCCTTTTTATTTGTATTTAAACTCCTGTTTTGTATATGTAATCTTACCTGAAGATGAAGATAGTTGTATGACTCAACCGAAAGCTTGCATTTTATATTTTGTGTTATGTTTTTCGATACAATAACATCATGGATCTCGGAAGTCTTGTGTTTGACCTCCCCTCAAGAATCAAACAAACTATTAGAAAAATTGAGAAAACCTCTAAGAAGATAGTGGATATTGAATTAGCTCTGGTCTTCAATCGAACATACATACATACATATATCTATATATCTATATATATATATATATATATATATATATATATATATATATATATATATATATATATTGAGGTGTGAAGACAGAATGAGTGGTAGGGTGGTGAGTTTAAACGCTAAGAATCCGTTGAAGTTTTATTTCTGACGTTTCGTCCAACTAGAACTTCTTCAGAGTATACACAAATAAGACAACGACAACTTATATAATCGCACAGCTCACCCAGTTCCTCCCCGATCAATGTTGTTGCCATCTCGCTTTCGTCTTGCCTCGTGGATAATTAGGCCGCTTGCTACTCCCGCCAACTTGACAAAAGTTGTCGTTGTCTTATTTGTGTATACTCTGAAAAAGCCCTAGTTAGACGAAACGTCAGCAATAAAACTTCAACGGATTCTTGGCGTTTAAACTCACCACCCTATCACTCATATATATATATATATATATATATATATATATATACATATATAAGTGTATGTGTGTGTATGCATATATATATACATATATACATGTATATATATACATATATATATATAT
>NC_134795.1:47925177-47930177 GCF_046742065.1 Oratosquilla oratoria | reverse complement strand
TGATGATGATGATCATCATCATCATCATCATCATCATCATCATCATCATCATCATCATCATCATCATCATCATCATCATCATCATCATCATCATCATCATCATCATATTAGTAATGTCCGTCGTTCTACATGAATGTTAGTCTCGGATAGGATGGTGCTATATGGTTCACTTTGGCTTCTGATGAGCTTCCTTTAGTACCCGATTGGGTCCACCCCATAAAAGGCCAATTCTCATCCAGATCGAGGGCCATAACCAATCATTTAGTAGAGAACCCATCTCCCCAACTACATAAAACTAATCGTGCTCTCAAATGACCATGGGTGGTTATGGACGCTTTCACACATGGTCGTGACGTGGGAAATCATCTCTAGACTCCCCATGGTTATTTGAAAGGCCGACGTCGTGTCGTGGTTGGCCCATGGCAAATAGTCGGTATGTGTGAAACAAGCCCATTAGTTAACCAGGGGACCTGGCGAGCGGGAGATGATCTTTTATTCATCATAGGCCCTGTAGCACCTTCATCACGACGGCAGACACCTTCTTTAGGACATGAACAGACTCTTTCACTTTAGGAGCCATCGGTAGCGTTCGTAATGAGCCCGTACATAAATCACATAATAAATCGGAAAGGACATTCAAGTGTGCAGTAAATAGTTATCTTAGGTAGCGTCCCGTTCTCCTTAACGTGTTTCGGTAGCATCTTTAACACTTTTTTTTTTTGTACAACACCATTGCTTACTTGTTATAAATAGGTGCAAGCCTATTATAGAACGCACATGTATTAGCTGTATTAGTGTATTTGGTGATAATCCTATTAAATGAAAAAATCACGCTGTATGAAGGTTTATTTGTAAATTGTTTTCGAATTTCTATCTATTCAAATATGGGAAAATTAATTAGAGAAGATGCGTATCCAGTAGAGTTAGGCAATATTTATAATGTGAACGGGTTATCAAAAAGGAAAGAAAAGTACCGAGATCTTATTATTCGATTAAACATAAGGTATATTTGATGGTAACTATGTACAGAAATCGGCTAGACAAACAGGTAGCAACATTCATGTATATAACAACCTGTGCAAAAGCCTTTGGTAATATCTAATATTGCATATGTTTACAAAGGATTACAAAGGCGGAATATATCTAAGTTGGATGCGGAAAAGATCATAATAGTAAATAAATAAATGAATAAATAAAAACTATAATAAAGTATATAATAAACAAAATACATAAATAAATGCATAAGTATAGTTAAATAATAAACAGACAGGTAAATATTAAAAAATAATAAATTGACATTTAACTAATAATAAATGAGAATCAAACAAATAATAATAAACAAACAGACAAATGATAATAAAAAATATATAAAAGAAATGATAGTCATTACAGCATCTTGCTTAGGCGTTTATCTAAGTGATTTTTAAAGCTTCGAACTAGACTACATTGCACTGTCTCTGCAGGAAGTTTATTCCATTAATTAACTACACGGTTGGCAAAGTTGTTTCTACCCACTTCCAAATTAAATCTATTTCCAGACAGTTTGAGACCATTGTTTCTTGTCGGATTCTCATTCAGTGTGAACATTTTGTCACTTTTGATGTTTTCAATTCCATTTAGAATCTTAAAGACCTGTATCAAGTCACTTCTGAGTCTATACTTTTTTAAGAAAAGCATATTCATATGCTTTAGTCGGTTTTCGTATGATTTATTTTTGATATTTGGAATCAGTTTTGTGGCTCGGTGTTGTACTTTTTCCAATCTGTCAATGTTTTTTATGAGATTCCGTGACCATACGGAATAAGCATATTCCAAATGTAGACGAACTAACGATTTATATAGCTTGTTAATGAGTGATGGATTTCTAAAGTCAAAAGATCGCGCAATCAGTCCTAGAATCTTATCTGCTTTTTTCAGAGACTGAAATACACTGCTTAGATGATAATTACGCCATGATCCTGTTCACTATTCACTTTTGTTAAAAAAAATCCAAATAACTTGTAATCGTACTTACTGTTATTTTTACCTAATGAGCATTACCTTGCATTTACTTGTGTTAAATTTCATTAGCCACTTTTCAGACCATTGCTGCAATTTATCTTAATCTTCTTGAATACCTAATTGGTTTAAGTGATCATTCCGCACAGTTTTGTATCATCAGTAAATTTGGAAAGAGTAGATTTTAGTCCGTAGTCTATATAATCTATATATACTATGAATAGAAGTGACCCAACGGAACCCTGAGGAACCTCACTCGTAACATTTTTCCATCTAGAAGTTTTTTCATTTAAGACAACTATCTGTTTCCGATCATTCAACCATTTACTAGTCCAACTTAGTAGGCTACCACTTATTCCGTGTGAAGCTAATTTAGTAAGTGATTACTATTGATTAGTTACAAAAATAGAATATGCATAACTGTTAGAGGCCGGTAGATTGTGGTAGACATTTAGGTAGATAGAGTAGTAGGTGGAAAGGAATGCAAATTTTATTATTAGGACGTTTTGAAACAATAGCCGAATAGGAAGTGCAGAGTTGCATATTCTCGCTTGTAGTCTGATGTTTTGTAAACATAGGTTAGGATATTGATAGAAGTGATGATATGACGAATTGTAAACATATAAGCCAGTTCCGCTTGCGACAGATTGCTTGCGTAAACAGTACTGCTTGAGACAGTATAACAGCCTTTCTGATTGGAGAAAAGTGTGGAGGAGAAAAATTATTGGGGCATGGAGGTAAAGTCACACCCTTAAAGGGTGGCACTTATTTGTTACGTTCAAAGTTATTGGATGAATTAGATAGTCACGTCGAAGCAGACTTGGCTTGGTGGGTGTACGTTGTACCAGAATTTGTGAAGAAAATGAAGAAAAGTTTAAGTTCAATTTAATTCACCTTCGTTACTGAGTAATGGAACTTGACTAAATGCATACGTTACGAAAGAGGCATGGGGTTTACAGATGAGTGACTTACAACACTAAAAGGATAAAAAGAAAGTGAAGAAAGTTATAGTGAAAGAAGGATTACTATATTACAGAAGGGAACTGAAAGTGTTGGTAGCAGCAGAGCTAACAATAACAATAAATGAAAAAGGAATATTCTTCATATAGTACATTCATGAATATATATTATACTAGCCAATTACCCGCGCGTTGCTACGAGTTCGTGAATAATCCCTAACCTAACCATACCATACCTAACTTTAACCCTTAACCCTAATCAATTTTCTTAAATGAAATATAGATTTAAACACTCCCCCTCCCAGATGTGCGCCCCCCTACCCGAAGGTTGGGAAGCCCTAGTTTGAAAATACATGCATACACAAACACAAATATTATGTGCACACTCTTCTGTATGCTTGTGTGAGTGTGTGTGTGGATTGACAATAAATGCCTACAGCTAAAAGGTGAAGAAATGTATCTACTTTATTCATCTTCAGAATATATATGGTTATAGGGGTTTATTTGGAAAAACCTAGGAAGAGTTTGTAAGTAATAGATTTCCGTAGCACTAAAATTAAATGAAAATAAGCAATATTTCAACATTTGGTAAAATTATACAATCATTTACATTTGGATAATTTTTTCTTACAAAAGCTATCATGGTTTGTGGTAACATTAATTTCACACATATAGATAATATTTATGAACACATACAATGGCTTGCTTGATTATATTGATTATTTTGTTACAAAAATAATAACTTAAGGGGGAACAACAGTAGTGGTGTATTCCCTCACCATAAACTACCTAACTTTAATCTTTAACCCTAACCAAAATATTTTCTTTAATCAAATATATCTTTAAATACTCCCCCTCCCAGGTGTGTGCCCCCCATCCCGAAGTTGGGAAACCCTAGTTTGAAAATACGTGCATACACAGACACAAATATATGTGTACACATTCTTTTGTGTGCGTGTGTATGTGCATATGTGTGTGTGTGTTTGGATTGACAATAAATGTCTACATCTGAAAGGTGAAGAAATGTATCTAGTTTATTTATCTTCAGAATATATATAGTTATAGGGGTTTATCTGCAAAAACGTAGGAGTTTGTGAATGAGCTATTTCCGCCTGCACAAAAATGAAATAAAAATAAGCAATATTTCAACATTTGGTAAAATTATACAATCATTTTCCATTAACATGCTTTTTCTTACAAAAGCCATCATGTAGCTAGGTCAATATGAAAATGGAATTCCTGATATTTGAGCTGAAGTACTTCTCATGGGATGGAAAAAGTCGCTATGAGTATAATGCAATTTGATTTATCCATCTAGCTGTCCTAGTTCTCGAGATATTGCATTTTGAATGGAATTAAATCGGGCCTATTTTGTCCGAGGAAATCGGGCCGAAACGTGCGGTCTGACTGATCGCCGATCAAACGTAAACAATGACGGTTTTTACTGACAGGCACAATTTTATATAAAAAATTAGCATATGGTTGCATTATTTGACCTATTTTCTATAAGATGTGTGATTTCCATGTAATTTGATCATATAATTACGTTTTTATATCCTCTGCAAAATTACCCACCACAGCTACGAATACCGTAAAATTACATGAAAATCACACATTTTAAAGAAAATAATTTGAATAATTCAATTATATGCAAGGTATTACGCTAATAACCCAATAGTAACAAACTTAATAGTGTAGTTTGATCCATACCACCAGTGATCATAGATAGCGGGCAGGACGAATCGTAGCTGTGGTCCGTAATATTACGGAGGATGAAAACGTAACTTCTCTTCGATCAAATTACATGAAAATCACACATTTTAAAGGAAATATTTAAAATAATTCAACTATAAGTCTATTACACTAATAACATAATAGTAAGAAACTTAATAGAGTGAAGTTTGGTCCATATCACCAGTGATAGATAAGATGGCGGGATGGATGTTGATGTTGTTATCCGATAATCCGACCCGATAGAAAAAAAAACTAATTTAAACAACCAATTTCTCAGCTCTACCGTAACATACTGACTTTATTTTGGTA
>NC_134795.1:47890177-47912677 GCF_046742065.1 Oratosquilla oratoria | reverse complement strand
AGTAGCACCAGCCGAAAGTCGTCTGGTCTAATCTTCAAGTCTCGGGGACAAATGAGTTGTTTGAGGAGATATTGATGCCCGATAACTCTTGGTAGGGAAATTTTATGGTAGTTGGGAAACACGTATATGATAGATTGGTATTTCGTAATAAAGAAATAACAGAGAAAGAAAGGGAATGTGTGGAGTCGTACTTAGCTTTAATCTAGCAGCAGTCTGGAAGACAACCAAAACAATTGGAAAAGCGAAGGGTTACACCTAGCGTGGAGATTGCCAATTCACAGGTTCGGTACTTGAAGACTGCGTAGTGCAATCGTAGAAGTCCAAAGGACTTGTTTAGTTGAGCTGTCATAATCTACGAACGTAGAAAAATTCTACGTAGATTCAGATGAACCGTGGGCGTCTGCTTCTTTTCTCGTCTTCTCTCTCTGCTCTCCGTTTTCTCTGCTTGGATCTCCGCTCTGGTTCTCTATATTCACCCTCTGCCCGGCCTTATATAGCACGGGAATTGGTGATTACGTTTTCTGGATGTCGATACGTATCTAAACTAGGTACTTCTAGTTACTTATAACCAATAGGAAAGAAGAATATGCTTTCGCGCCAAATTAAGTAATTTTTCTGAGCTTGGCGTCATCTGACAGAACGTATTCGAAACGCGCCTCAACAGATGGGTATTTCATAATGGTTTATTTTAATGGAGGATCTAAGACCAGCCCCGGAGCCGTTTCGTGCTTTTTTGAGTTAAAAGTATGAAACTTGACACACTTATAGATAACCCTGGGTAAACAATTTCAAATAAGAAGGCAAGCTCTCAAAATCCATTGGTGGCCACAGAAAGAACTAACATTTTGCCATGAATCGGAAGTCACAGAAATTACTTAAAATGGTCTTGAATATTTTATCTTTTAAGTTAGGAATAAAAACTCGGCAGGTTTCTAAAACATTAATAAGAACTATCTCTTGATAATAAAAACTGTAATCAGAGGTCCCTAGTGACCAAAATTAACAAATAATCATGTGCCGCATCCTGTAAAATGAACCGTGGTTGATAGATGTATAGACAGATATTTAAATGTACAACACAAGTGATGTTTCTTTTGTTGTTTCTTTTTAGGGTCTACGGTGTTGGACTAAATATCATTGAAAATTGAGCATTGAATGCAGTCCAGGCCGCATCAGGAGCAGTCATCGGTGAAAAATCCCAAGACCGGGTAGGAGAAACAGCATAAGAACCAAAGTGGAGCTCAACTCGCTGAACCACCTCCACCACCGATCAATGAGCTCGAGTGCATAACCAGTGCAAATCCATTAAAAGTCGTACACTTGTTGATACTGTTGTGCATTGAGCTACTGGAGTGCAAATCCATTAAAAGTCGTGTACCTTATGTCTATACTGTTGTGAATTGAATTACTCAACCGATGTCATTTCAATTAATTGATAAACCAGTTCCCAGCGTTTCTGGTCAAACAGAACTAGTTATTATGGAATGGTAGAAGTATTTTCTCTGCCAAGCAGTGACAAGTGAGCCTGTGCAATCCCCTCTTTCTTCAAAGAGGAAATATAAATGTGGTGGGTACAAGTATATGGCTGCAAATACCCAAAAAGTTCTATGAAATGAACCAGCTACCCCTCAGTATATATTGAGCAGTTAGATGAAGGTCATGGCATGGAATAAACCCTCTTTTTACATAATTCTGTAATGCATAAATCTTGTCGAGCTAAGATTAAACAAGGATGCTTGAAAGAGCAGTCAAGCGCAAGTGTGAAACAGAAGATACAGCAAGTCCAGTCAAAACTAGGCGACAGTTTGTGTCAACTTATGACTCTGAGTCAGTATGTTTCTGCTGATGAGAAGGGTGGGTCATGTAGCCTGCACAGAACTTCAGTCTTGGATCTGGATAACAAAGTCCGCCGAATTGCCACTGACCTCCGCGAAACAAAGGTGTTGTCAAAAATAGCTGTAGGAGATATGGTGGCAATAGAGGCATAATATCACACTCTGTGCTTAGGAAAATTCTACAAACCTGCCAAACAATATGAGAGAAATCAAGACAACGATATAAATGAGTCAAGTGCTCTGAATAGCATTGCATTTGCTGAATTGATATCATACATAGAGTCATATCGAGAGTCTCCTGAAACATGGCCTGTGTTCAAAATGCAAGCACTTAAAATGCTCTACTCAGATAGAATTGAAAAGCTAGGTGCTGAGAATGGGTAGTTGCACACAACACGGTTAAAAAATATACTTTTGCTGCAGTACCTGGTTTGCAAGCGCAAAATAAAGGCAAAGAAATGCCTCTGGCATTCATGAAAGATATTGATCCAGGTCTAAAACATACATGTAACGCTGACTACGAAACAGAGGACTTGTTGTTAGCAAAGGTTGCCAATATTTAATGGTCAGTTTATAGAGATGGTACTATGATTGTGCACTTTCTAACTCCAGCTACTTCAAAGACCTTCTCTGACTATGTTACATATGTCTTTCTGCCCCACATTCAAAATATCTTGAAGAACGTAAAGTAGATGTCGTTTTTTGATGTCTACAATTAACAAAGCCTCAAGATATCAACCAGGGAGAATAGAGACAGTGGTGTTCACAGGAAAATAACTCAGCACTCAGAGTTTTCTCCGCAATAATGACAACAAAACTGAGCTGGTTTTTCTTCTTGCTGAACATGTTCCAGGCATTAAGGAGGACAACAAACAAGTTCTCTGTACTCTGAACGAGCAAGTGACTGCAACGCAGCAGTGGCGGACAAGTCGTTCCTGGAACTCTGCATCCAAGAAGAAGTAGGCAGACGTACCATGCTGCATGTCATGGATGCTGCCAACAAAAGCCACCAACGCATCCTCATCAGAACAGCAGACACTGATGTTGTTGTACTTGCTGTGGATATCATTTGGGACTCTAAAGTCTCAAAGGTACAAAGCCTCTTGCAGAGGTCTGTATAAATCATGGGAGATTTTAGTTATAGAAACATTGACTTAGAAATTTCAGTAGGAGATCAGGAAGCGAAAAAAATCTTAGACGTGGTGCAGAATAATTTCCTAAAACAAATTATTATCGATCCTACGAGGGGAGAAAATACTCTGGACTTACTTTTAACTAATAATGAGCACGTAATGAGTAACGTAAACATGGGAGATAATCTAGGCTCTAGTGATCATCAAGAAATAAGATTTAATATTATTTGGGAAGAATCAAAAAGTGCGAATAACGTCCAAGTACCAGACTTCAGGAGAGCCAACTTTGACAATATAAAAACCAATTTGAAATTAAATATGAAATGTGATACGGATGGTTCCGACATCATCGGCGCGGTAAGGGGTCGGGACATGACCAGGGGTCGGGTCACGGAGCGTAATATGCATAACTTGGGTCAGGTCACTTGGGGCAGGGGGTCAACAGCTAGGTCAGCAATTTGGATGAAATGTATAGCAATCTAACTGATCTAATTATTAATGCACAAAATACATTTATCCCCCTGAAGTCAATACGGAAGAATAGTAATACTCCCAAATGGATGACGGACAGACTGAAACATAAGATCGGAATGAAAAGAGGATTTTACGTAAAAAAAAAAAAACCGGGGAAACACACTTTAGATCAAGATATAACGAAATGGCAAAGGTGGTTAAAGAGAATACACGTACAGCGAAACGTAACTATGAAATTAAGGTTGCCATTCAAGCAAGATCCAACCCAAAAGGTTTCTTTCATCTCTACAGAACAAAAAATATGGAAAGAATAGGCCCAATTAAAAACGATGAAAATGTCATGAGAGAATTGGAGGAAAAAACGAGTGAGGAGTCTAACAAATATTTTCTCTGTGTTTACTAATGAGAGGTTAGATTAGGTACATGACTGCGATCCGATTTTCAGTGGGGATGAAGAAAGTACACTATCTAATATCAGCATTAGTAAGGTAGAAGTAGTCAAGCTGATTGAAAGTCTTAAAACTACAACATTCCTGGGTCCAGACGAAATCTTTCCAAGAGTGCTTAAGGAGTGTAAATTTGAAATCTGCGACCAGTTAATTGAAATATCTAATAAACCGGTAGACACTAGTTTTGTGCTCACTGCTTGGAGGCAGGCAAACGTTGTTCATATTTTTAAGAAGGGAGATAAATCGTCTATAAGCAACTGCAGGCCAATCAGTTTGCCATCAGTTATAGGTAAAATTCTTGAATCAATAATAGTAAAGAGACTCAGAGAACACATCGAAAGACATAATTTAATTTGTGACACACACCATGGTTTCTCCAAGGGTAAGTAGTATATGAGGCGTCAGATAACAATGATAATTCCAATGTTGTTTCCTTGACTTTAGCAAAGCGTTCGACAAGGTGCCACACCAGAGACTACTAAATAAAACCAAAGCCCATGGCATAGGAGGAAATGTGTTAGAATGGATTAGAGCTTGGATCAGTAACAGAAAACAGCGGGTCACCGTAAATGTGGTAAAATCCAGGTGGGGCAATGTTACAAGTGGGGTTCCCCAGTGCTCGGTTTTGAGTCCCTTGCTGTTCATTATGTACATAAACGACTTAGACGATGGGATATATAGTGGATGTTAGTAAGTTTGTGGACTACACTAAAATAGGACGCCTAATTAGGTCAGGAGACGACGCAGAGATTCTGCTGGATGATCTTAACAAATTGTCCAAATGGCAAATGAACTTCAATATCTCAAAGTGTAGCGTATTAAACGTAGGGCTACATAACCCCTAAAATAGATACAGCTTAGATAACACGCTTTTAGAGAAAACTGAGTCCGCAGCTTAAATCCAGGAAACAGTGCATTAGCGTCAGGAATAAAGCTAACAGAGCATTAGGTTTCATTACCTGGACGGTAACGAATAGAAGTGCAGAGGTAATTATCGAACTCTATCTAGCGATAGTTAGACTCATCCTTGACTATGGGGTACATTTTTGGTCTCCATCCTATAGAATGGATATCAATTCACTAGAATCAGTACAGAGAAGAATGACAAAAATGATACATGGACTAAGAAATTTACCTTACGAAGAGAGATTTAGGCACATTAACTTACACTCTCTGGAAAGACGTAGAGTGCGGGGTGATCTAATTGAGGTGTTCAAGTGGATCAAAGGCTTTAACAAGGGTGATGCAAACAAGGTCATCATATCAAAACAACAGGGCGGGACTCGCAGTGATAGATTTAAACTGGACAAATTTTGATTTAAGGAGGAAATAGGCAAGAATTGGTTTACAAATAGGGTGGTCAACGAATCTAATAGACTTAATAACCATGTAGTGAGCGCTGAAACTATCATTTGTTTTAAGAAACGGTTAGATAACTTTATGGATGGGAATGACAGGTGGTGATGGATATGGAGTTGCCTAGTGTAGGCCTTATGGTCTCTTGCAGTCTCCTTCATTCTTATGTTTTCATGTTCTTAAATGCAGGAAAGCACAGCTCATATGCACTACGCTGTACAACTTGGGCACCTTAAATTGAAGCTTTTTGTGACTTAAATGTACCACTTGATAAATCAACAGTATTCCTTCTTGTTTGGTGAGTGGATATGAAATTCAAAGTTATGTAACAAAGGACAAAAAACTTGTTTTGGACTTCATAAACCTGATCGCTGCCAATAAGTCTTTTTACTTGTTGGAATGAATATTCAATGTTTAACTGCTGTGTTTATTGTGTATATTTAGATAAATACTTCTTCAAGAACACATGTATATCAAATATTTGATCTATTGTGGTGTAAAATTTCAGATTGTATATTAACAAAATACACAAGAAGGGCCCAGGTCTTTTCACAATTGTATTCAGAGGTTAAGAAAAAAAAAAAAAGGTCACTAAGGGGTTCTTACCCTTTTTTCATTATCAAGAGATAATTCTTATCAAACCTTTTAGAAACCTGCCAAGCTTTATATTCCTAACGTAAAAATAAAATATTTAAGACCATTTAATTAATTTCTGTGACGTCCGCCACATGGCAAGATGTTAGTTTCTACTGTGGCCACCAAGAGACTTTGACAGCTTGTTTCTATATTAATTTTGTTTTATCTGGGGTTATTCTATAAGTGTGCCAAGTTTCATGTTTTTAACCCAGAAATGCACAATCTTATATTTGGATTTCCCAGTATATATAACATACATATTACGAAATGTGTACAAAATTTACTTCCACAAGTGACCATAACAACATTAATGATGATACACAACACATCATATTCATGCAAGGCGTACCTTAAGAAAATACAAACAGGAGACTTTATTCATGCAAGGACATGACACAGCACAACCACAGAATTCTATTCACGCCAAGTACGTGACACTTCACATATATATATATATATATATATATATATATATATATGTGTATATATATATATATATACATAGATATATATATATATATATATATATATATATGTATACATAAATGAAGATATGTAATCCAAATATATAAACAAGTAAATAAATGAACAAAGTAATTATATATATATATATATATATATATATATATATATATATATATGTATACATATATATATATATACATATATATATACATATGTATATATATAATATATATATATATATATATACATATGTATACATAAATGAAGATATGTAATCCAATAAATAAATAAACAAGTAAATAAATGAACAAAGAAATTATACATATATATATACATATATATATATATATGTATATAGATACATATATATATATATATATATATATATATATGTATATATATATATATATATATCAAATCAGCCATCCTGAGTCCACTGCTGAACAAAGGCCTCCTTCATAGCATTCCATGATTCACACGACCGTGCCACCCTCTGCCACGTCACTCCCGCAAACCTCTCGATCTCGTCTCTCCACCTTCTGTCTGGTCTCCCTCTTCCACGCATCCCATCTCGCGGCGTCCACTCAGTAACACACTTGCTCCATCGTTCATCAGTCTTTTGCTCTAACTTTCCTGCCTAATTCTACTTCCTCTCTTTTACTGCTCTCTCACCCAACTTGCTCTCTTTTGGTCTCTCAACGTTATTCCCATTATTGATATCTCCATTCTCCTCTGTGTATTCCTTATATTTGTTTCCATCACCTTCGTCAGCTTCCAAGTCTCACATCCGTAGATTATTGCTGGTAGAATGCATTGGTTGTAAACTTTACGTTTCAAACATTAAGGTAGAGAGCCTCTCAGGATTTTACTATACTTAACAAACATTTTCCAACCAATTGTAATGCGTCTTTATATCTCATTATCATGATCTTTCGTCACCTTCACCATCTGACCTAAATAATTATACTCTTCAACTTCCTGAAGACTCTCATCATCAATTACAATCTCTTTACTTTGAACTTTCGTGTTGAACATTACTTTGGTTTTACTCTTATTCATTTTTAAACCTATTTTGATACTTTCTTTGTTTAGATCGCTCAGCATATCTTGCAAGTCGTCTGCTCTTTCTGAAATAAGAATGATGTCGTAAGAGTTTTAGAAAAGATTTATTCGAAAGGTACAGCTATAGTTTGACTACATAAAGACACAGAAAAGATCAAAATCGAGAAAGGAGTACGGCAAGGCGATACAATTTCACCCAAACTATTTACAGCTTGTTTAGAAGATATTTTCAGAAGGTTATATATATATATATATATATATATATATATATATACATATATATACATATATATATATATATATATATATATATATATATATATTGAAGAGTTAAACACCATGTGAGGACGGAGCCTCCGTCCTCATATGGTGTTTAACTCGTCAATATTGTCGGCAACTGCCACTTTCATGAAAAAGAATATATTTATACATATATATATATATATATACACATATATATATATATATATATATATATATATATAGATCGATAGATAGATGGATAGGTTGATTGGTAGATAAATGAATGAATAAATGAATAAATAAAATAAACAAACAAACAAATAAATAAACAGATAAATGAATAAATGAAACTATATACCTCAGTCGTTACTCGTTGGAGAATCATATTTATTCTCATTTAAACCAAGGAAGGTGCAGGTAAGACCACAACATACCTCTAATGAAAATATACTTGCATTTATATTTCCCCCATAACCTATTGGCAAAAGTCATCAGGACCTATTAGGAAAATCCACACGAGGCATCATGCAAAATGGCAACAACAACAGTAATTCAGGCAAAGGTAAAATTGCAGAGCAGAATTGGAATATAGGTTATTACAGACTAATGCCCAGGGTAGGTAGATTCCAGAAACCAGACTAGAATTTCTTGTGCTTTAACTTGTCTTTTCTGAGGAATGAAAACATGTTGGTAAACCTCACGTTATAGCAGTATCTCTCGGACAATTTAGAAGGGGATAACGAGAAAGGCAATGGTAATTATCCCGTAAAAGGTATATGCAGTATATATATATTTTCTTTCTTTTCTGTAAATGGTCTTACCAGTTTGACACAAATCCTCCATGCGTGAGAGAAGCTATTTTGAATGTTTATTCCTGTTGTAAGAAAAAAGAAATATATATATATTTACATGAAGATCTACCCCCCTCCTCCCACCCAAAAAAAAAAAGAAGAAAAAAAAAGTCGAGTAAATGCCGGTCACTTTTACTTAATCCGGATATATCTTCAAGGTATTTTGTTTAACTAAAATATATTAATTTCTAAAAAGGCTTAAATCTATATCGAGCTGTTCACAAGTATCATAGTTTTGTTAATCTATTCTGGCCAAGAAACGAATGTATGCTGGATGGGTGAGGGTGTGTGCAAACCTTGGATAACACCTTCCAGGGGGATGAAGCCTTTTGGATAGTATATATACATACATACATACATACATACATACATACATACATACATACATACATACATACATACACAAGCGTAAGTAACCACTAGGAAAAGTAAACTAACGAAGCAGAGCGCTTTCGTATAATTACATCTTCAGTGCAGATACACTGAAGATGTAATTATACGAAAGCGCTCTGCTTCGTTAGTTTACTTTTCCTAGTGGTTACTTACGCATTTGTGAACACACGCTCCTAGTGTTTTTATTGCATATATACACAAATACATACACACATATATATATTTTGCAAGTAGGCCATTAATAATGCATGCATTGGTAAAGTCAACAGCTGTGATAGCATTATTCTGTTTATAGAATTTCTTTTCTATGTTACACATCCAGACGACCGCACATTGGTGCGTAACATAGAAAAGAAATTCTATAAACAGAATAATGTTATCACAGCTGTTGACTTTAACAACGCATACATATATACATACATACATACATACATACATACATACATACATACATACATACATACATACATACATACATACATACATACATACATACATACATACCATACATACATTACATTCATACATATATACATACATACATACATACATACATACATACATACATACATACATACATACATACATACATACATACATACATACATACATACGTATATATGTATATTAGATAGATTAAATAGATGATAGATAGATAAATAAATAGAGAGATAGATAGATAGATGGATAGATAGATAGATAGATAGATAGATAGATAGAGAGAGAGAGAGAGAGAGAGAGAGAGAGAGAGAGAGAGAGAGAGAGAGAGAGAGAGAGAGAGAGAGAGAGAGGGGGGGGGGAGGGAGAGAGAGAGAGAGAGAGAGAGAGAGAGAGAGAGAGAGAGAGAGAGAGAGAGAGAGAGAGAGAGAGAGAGAGAGAGAGAGAGAGAGAGAGAGAGAGAGAGAGAGAGAGAGAGAGATAACTTAGATAGATTAGATGTATTTAAGTATCGTGTTACATGTGAAAATTATTACAAATGAAATAATTACATTTAAAACATTCTTCTTGCACCAAATTATTCGATTTAACTTATTTCATAACGCCATCGAATTGTCACTATTACGATGGTTCTGCACATTACTTACAACACTGTCATTTAGTGGAGGTTTTCAAACGTCTAAACCAATTAAAGAAAACAAAAGAAGATAAAATTCTCGGAAAACTAAACCATGTACCATTACGAGGTAATATGTATTGTTTAATTCTTCATACATCGTCTAATGGACGTTTAATAGCCACAAATGGTAAGTAAATACATAGGCAGAGGCCATATATCGTGGCTAATGAGAAACTCCTAGCTGCCTCTTTTCGTCCCCTACAGGAAAGGAATTTTTGTTTCCGTGTTTTCTGTAAGTGGAATGGACAGACGAAACAAAGGAGGATCTGCCGAAGACACAAAATGTTTTTGGTTTCGACTTGTTGACAACCAAACATGTCTTCCGTAAACGGAAAGGATAGACAAAATAAAGAAGGATCTCCCGAGGACACAAAGCGTCTTGCTTTCAACTTGTTAGTTCTCCCGAAATCAAACGACTGTTTATCACTCCGTACTATTATGATGTGGATGCCCGCTAGCCGAGCGGATTAGAACGGCGCTACTTTCGGGTGGAGTCCCAGGTAATGGCAGTTCAGACTCTGCCGCTAGCGAGTTGGACCAAGTGCATGGCTCATTGTATTCCACGCTACAAAGTCCTCTGTAAGGGGCACCGTCCTGGTATCCTGACGGGGGGAATTTGCAAGGTTGAACCGAATCACAATCATGATATGCTCAACTTACCAATGCGATGGTAGCGTCGTCGGAAGCGCGTGGATCTCGCAATCACTTAGTTGTGGGTTTGAGTCCACACTTGTCTGCGATGACTGTGTGTTATCTACCCCCAGCAGTCCCCAAAGCTCATAGGTAAAGGTGATGACTTGGGCCTCGGATACATAAAGCCTCCTGGCATGGACTCCTCGTCTCCTATGTCATGTTTGTGTACAAAGAGCCGGCGTCTGTAACCTTAGACCTGAGGCCTCAGCTTGAAAATAGACTTGAGTTATGACAATATGAACCCAAACACAAAGTAGTTAGCAGTGGAAGATAAATAAGCGTTAATGAAGGTCTAAATGAGGACGATTGAAAAGTTATGACAGGAAGAGGACGATAAGGATTGAAGCAGTGAAGGGAACAAGAACTGAGACAGCTTCGAGCTGCGTGATTGCACCTGAGATCTCAGTGACACATTCACACATTCACACATTCACACACACACACACACACACACACACACACACACACACACACACACACACACACACACACACACACACACACACACACACACACACACACACACACACACACACACACACACACACACACACACACACACACACACACACAAACTATGATAATTGAATAAGAGACAGGAACCCACCAGCCTTGTTCCTTTCCTGTATACTACAATTAGGTAAGTACACTTAGGTTAACACACATTTGTTCTCTCTCTCTTTCTCACATACACACACGCACAAAAAGTAGGTATGATAATGAGAGGTTATGAGATACATTCCGACTAGTGTTGTTTCATTTTGGTATACTGCAATTAGGTAAATGCAATTGGGTAGATACATACATCCACAGACACGGACAAATGAATAGCCGATATGTATGATAACTGAAAAGTAAGAGAAAGGAATCTATGACTGTTGCTCCTTTTTTGCATACTACAATTAAATGAATGTAAATAGGCAAGTACATTCACAAGTACACAGATATATGCATACACGCACACACGCATATTAAGAGAGGAAGACTTGATACCAACATATGCAGCACCTACAAATGGAGAACAGTATATCCGCAGTCTGGAGACTAATAGAAAAGAGAAAATGGAATGTGGGGAGATGGTCGTACTTAAAACATCAAAAGAACAAGGCAAAACATTCATCAAATGTGAATTAGGGGCAATCAATCTAAGTTAAATCTGAAACAATGTGAATAGAAACTCACCTTTACACACATATACACACACATACACACGCGCACACACAGACACAGACACACATACACAGAGACACACACACACACAAACACACACACACACACACACACACACACACACACACACACACACACACACACACACACACACACACACACACACACACACACACACACACACATACACACACACACACACACGTCGGTGGGGATGGCAGCGAAGTCTGGAGTCCGGTGATATCTTCAAATTTCGAGGATCACAACGACAAGGAAGTACCTGTTTTGTATTAATAGGGAAGGGTAAAGCTCGTGGTGTAGTGGGAAGGTGAAAAAAAGGGGAAGGGGAGGGATTACTAAGGAAAATCGAAGGAAATGAGGAAGGGGAAGGTTGGGTCCAGGAAATCAGACGGCATGTCAACAAATGGTGAAGTCGAAGAGATTAGCTAAGTTAAGTTTTTCATAGAATTCTTTAAATTCGATATGGAACGAAGAATGAGGTTCTTTGAAAGAATTCTATGAAAAACTTGATAACTTAGCTAACAACATAAGATTTAAAGCAGAATGGGAAAAACAAATTGCCTTTTCTAGACATTTTGATAATCAGAAATCAGAATTGTTTGTCATCCACAGTTTACAGAAAACCTACCCATACAGGGAGTTACTTACATTTTTTTTAGCCACCATTCGGACAAAATAAAATATAGTGTTGCTTTGGGCTTATTTATACGAGCACTCAGAATTTGCAGCCACAATATTTAGATTCAGAAATAACAACAGTAAGAAAACAACTTACAAGATTAAGATACCCGGATTGGTTCTTGCAAAAAGCCCTTAGCAAGGCTAAAATAAGTTTTCATAAATCTACTCCCCACTCTACTAACAAACACAAATAGGATAACAAATGTATCAAATTGTCTTTTAATAACTCTATAAATAAAATGTCTCAATTATTACCAAGAGAAAATATCAACGTCATCTTCAATTATCCTAATACATTGTTCAGAAAAATAGTTAATGTACACCGTAGACCATCAAGTGATATCAACCCAGGTGTCTATAAGCTGCCATGTTTAGATTGTGATAATGTTTTTTGGGGAGAAACTGGAAGAGAATTGGGAACCAGTATCAAAGAACATAAGAATTCTGTAAAATATGGTCAAGAAAGCTCCGCGGTATTTCGGCACACTGCAAATAAAGTTCATCGCATACCTTTGGATGATGCTGAAATAATTTATAAATCGAAATGTGGTTTCAGAAGGAAAATAATCGAGTCTTCCTTGATTAAATATTTCCCAAATTTTAATATTTCAAACGGTCAATGGTCACCTGACTTCATTACCACCTCAGCTGTCAATCAACTACAACCTTATTTACTCCAAGGGGACAAAATCCCACAAGCCCCGCGGAGCGTCGGTCATGTAACCTGAGCTCTTCCCTTGTTCCTTTTCCTCACCTCACATTTTTGTATATATGTATATGTCTTCCACTATGTACTCATTCTGCTCTCTCAACAAACTCCAAGGAATCTTCGCCGGCCGGTGGTGGCTAGGAGATATATCTCCTAGCTGCTGCCGGTCTGGCATGGCCGACCTCTACGTTGACGTCGGCAGGCGGGTTTACACCAAGACAAATACACAAATTTCCCAAGTCACGTAAATCTCTGTTTTCAGAGTGGTGCTTGGAAGAAAAGAGGCACACGCACACTTGCTCGCTGGGAAAGCAGAGGCCCAAACCGTCTCATTCAGAACCCTCAATCTGATCGCAGGCTGGTCGACGGAGAGACTTGGGACACCTCTCTGTCCAACCGGCCCGCAACCTAACGCTGGCCTCTTCGCTGACGCTGGTGAGCGAGTTTACACTTCTGACATTTACACACAATTCCCAATCGCGTAATTCTCTGTTTTCAGAGTTGTGATTGGAAGGAAAGAGATCATACAACACCCGCCCGTCTGCCCCTCCCTCGCACCGCCACTGAATCAACTCTTCAGGAACTCAAACCCAACCTGGGGAAAAACAGGGAACGCACGCCCCACCTGTGGCTTATCAGGAACGCGCTCGCCAGCGGTGGTGGCGAGGAGTTATATCTCCTTTGTCGCTGCCGGTCTGGTTACGGACCGATCTCTTCGTTGACGTCGGCAGGCGGGTTCACACCGCCCGCCTGCCCCCCCCCCCTCGCACCCCCACTGGATCAGCTCTACAGGAACTCAAACCCAACCTGGGGAAAAGCAGGCTACTCATGGCCCAACCTGTGGCTTATCAGGACCGCGCTCTACACGCGGAAAGTGAACTCTACTCACTTCCCGTAAGATAAACGCATACACCTCTTACGAACAGTGCCATGCCACACGCACAAACATCTACACTTACTTTTTCTTCGACTAAAATTTGCTTCCTTTCTAACTTTCTCTTCTACTACATCTTCTCATTTCAGTTTACCTCCCACTAAAGATTTTTCCGTTTTTCCACCTTTCTCTACTACTACGCCCCCTACCATTTTCTAAACTTTCGTTGGTGATCCTAATCCTAACCCCGGCGTCAGCGCTGCCGTCCAAGCTCCCGGTCCATTTCTCCCGAGCCACGACCACCAATAAACCCCTAATCGCTCGCAAATCGCCCGGTGGCAATAGCCATCTTTTATACGCTACTATCTTTTCATTTTCTTACAGACATTCTTCCCCTCCCACAAAAACCGATCCCACGCAAGCGGGTGGTCTTTCCTAGAGATTCAGATTCAGATTCATTCTGCTAAAGAGGATCACAGTTAGTGATCGAAATATACAAAATTTTTGACAGTCTTCTTTTCCGACGGTGGGCTAAAAAGTTACACACACACACACACACACACACACACACACACACACACACACACACACACACACACACACACACACACACACACACACACACACACACACACACACACACACACACATATATATATATATATATATATATATATATATATATACATATACATATACATATACATATACATATACATAAGAACATAACATAAGAATGAAGAAGACTACAAGAGTTCATGAGGCCTACACTAGGCACCTCCGTGTCCATCACCATCTGTCATCCCCATCCATAAAGTTGTCTAACAATTTCTTAAAACAACTGATAGTTTCAGCGCTTACTACATGGTTACTAAGTCTATTCCATTCGTTGACCACCTTATTAGTAAACCAATTCTTGCCCATTTCCTTTTTAAATCTAAATTTGTCCAGTTTATAACCATTACTGCGAGTCCTGCCCTGTCGTTTTAATATGATGGCCTTGTTTGCATCACCGTTGTTAAAGCCTTTGATCCACTTGAACATACTCTATTAGATCACCCCACACTCTGCGTCTTTCCAGAGAGTGTAAGTTAAGGTGCCTAAGCTTCTCTTCGTAAGGTAAATTTCTGAATCCATGTATCATTTTGGTAATTCTTCTCTGTACTGATTATAGTGAATTGATGTCCATTCTGTAGGACGGACACCAAAACTGTACCGCATAGTCAAGGATGGGTCTAACTATCGCTGGATAGAGTTTAATAATTACCTCTGCCCTTTTATTCGTTACCGTCCAGGCAATGAAATCAAATGCTCTGTTAGCTTTATTCCTGACACTAATGCACTGTTTCCTGTTTTTAAGGTCCGGACTCACTAGAACTCCCAAGTCTCTCTCGCACTCAGTTTTCTCTAAAAGCGCGTTATCTAATCTGTATCTATTTACGGGGTTGTGTAGCCCTACGATTAACACGCTACACTTTCTCTTCCCACGAAGCCATTTTAGGAGCCATATAATTTACTACAAACTTCCTGCTCTTCCCATCCTTGTCCTTCACTTCCATCATAATCATCTCCACTCTATCCTTTCCATATGTGACATTCCTCACATTTATATCCTTCTTAGCCAGGAACATAACTCCACCACCTTGTTTTACCTCTCTGTTTCTAATCCAATAATTATATTACCATGTCCTACACTGTTGGGTGGTAGTGGACCTTTCAATTTTGTCTCTACAATTCTAATTATGTCCGGTTCTTTTTCCTTCAGGTAATCATTGAGTTCATTCAATCCTGTTATTAAGCCATCTATATTTGTGTAAGACACTTTTAATTTTCTGCTACTTCCATTGTGTTTTTTGTTTCCCTTCTGTTTTTCTCTGCTATGAACCATTTCCTCATTTTCATATTCACTACTCTCCAATAGAATTTCTCTTTTTCTGACTGTTCTTTTCTCGTTTTTTTTCCCTTAGCCTCTAGTCTTTTTGTTTTCTCCTCCACTCTTTCCTCTTTATTCATTTCCCTTTTTATCCTTTTTTCCAACCACTTACCTCTTTTGCTATGGACTTTTTATTCTCTTTATTACCCCTCTTCAATTTCTCATTCTAATCCTTTACTTCTCTTAACTGTCTTTTTAATTCTTCTGTTTCTTTATTAAGGTTTTGATTCTCCTTCTTTAGTTCTTCCAGTTTATCAACTCGTTAAGTAATCAACTCTATTTGGTTAAACCTAACCCAATTTTTATTTATTTCTTTTAGTTTCTCCTGTAGATTTACTAGTTGGGGGAGGTTGTCATTTCCTCCCTCATTAAACTCATGGAAATAGTTATCTTTACCTTCCATTGCGCTGCTCTTATCTATATTTCTAATTTTTACATTCTTACTAATCTCATCGACTTCACCATTATCGTCTGGCCGTCTTTATGTGTGTGTGTGTGTGTGTGTGTGTGTGTGTGTGTGTGTGTGTGTGTGTGTGTGTGTGTGTGTGTGTGTGTGTGTGTGTGTGTGTGTGTGTGTGTGTGTACCAGAACCACACATCATTTTGTCTTTGATGAAGGAAACCTCTACTGCGACTGTCCTTACGCTTCTTTGTTACTATCCTGTACAATTTCTCTGAATATTTATATCCTTTGTTTGCCTAATCCTCTGGTGGGGGAAAAGAATGATGGCACGAAGTACTACCACTTGAGTCGTATAGACGACACAAAGCGAGACAGGGATAGAACTAGGGATTCTATTACCTGTAGCCCCAAAAGGGATATTCCTAAAAAAAAAGTAAAGGCATAAGAGGGGCTACGAGTTTTCCACACAGTACCCTAAGGTTTAGGTCTTTTAATGTGCGTGAATGTGGTACAGATGAAAGTAAAAGGGAAGAGATAGGCAGTATGTTTGTGAGAAGAAAGATGGATGTGTTGGCATTGAGCTAAACTAAGTTGAAAGGGAGGGGCGAGTGTTAGTTTGGGAGTGTAGTTGGGAGGTTCTCAGGAGTGAAGAGAGGACGAGGGAGAGAAGGGGTGGCTATACTACTAAGTGAAGATATAGGTAAGCGTGTACTGAAGTGGTAGGAGGTTTCTCCAAGGTTAATGTGGATGAAGGTGAAGCTGGGAAGGGAGATGTGGGTTTTTGTAGGTTCACATGAACCTGGTAGTGAGAAGAGTATAGAGGAAAGGGAGGCTTCTTGGATGGATTTAAATGAGTGCATAGAGTGATTAAAGAGATGTGTCAATGTCGTTGTATCGGGAGACTTTAATACTAGGGTAGAAAATTAACCAATAGACGGAGTGATTGGGAAATGTTGAGTTCTACGAAAAAAATCATAGTGGAAGTTGATGGTGGAGATTTTTCTAGAGAGTTGATGATAGCAAATACAGTGTTTCGGAAGAAAGTCAAGAATAAGTGTACATGGGAGAGGATGGTGGATGAAAGGGTGGTAGATAGAGCGTTAATGGACTATATAGTGGTAACCAGTATAGTAATTGAGAGAGTGGGGGAATATCAGATCATTTTCTGGTGAAAAGTAAGTTGAGAGTGTGGAAAGATGGTGTATGGAACAAGGAGGATAGGAGGAAATAGAAGGAAGGGTAGTGAGTGGTGGGATGAGAAAACAAAGAAGGCTTTTGAAGAGGAGAACAGGCTTTTATAGATTGGTTACAAATTAGGGTGAGGAAATCATATGAGAGGTACAAAGTAAAGAGACGTGAAGTAAAGCATAAGATAAAGGGTGCAAAGAGGAGAGCAGATGTGAAATGGGATAAGAATATGACAGAAAATTTTGATAATAAAAAAAAATGTTTTGGGAAGAAATTAAGAGAAGAAAAGGAAGTGAATCAAGTAGAGAAGAAAGATAAAAGATACAAATGGAGAGATGATAATAGAAGAGAAGGCAGTAAGAGAAAGGTGGACACAGTATTTTAGGGAGTTGGTAAATGTGAAGGAGGATAGGGAGGGAAAGGATGTTGCAGTGGGAAGCGGAAAGAAAATGACCGTGATGAGTGAGAAAAATGGAGGAGAAATAAAGGAAGATGAAGTGAAGACAGCTGTTAAGATGATGAGAGCAGGTAAGACACCTAGGTTGGATGGATGCCATGAAGAATGTCTGAAAAAAAAAGATAGGGTGATGGTGGACCTTCTGGTGATGCTATTTGATATTTGTTTAAGAGAGGTTAGAGTGTCGGAGGAATTGAGGAGTGCCTGTAGAGTTCCATTTTACAAGGGAAAGTGGGACAAGTGTGAGTGTAGTAGTTTCAGAGGGATCAAATTATTAAATGTAGTTGGGAAGGCTTATGGGAGGGTCTTGATTAAGAAGATTAGGAGAGGAACAGAGTGAGTAATTGGTGAGGAATAGTATGAGTTTTGGACAGGTAGGGGTTATGTAGATCAGATTTTGTGGTAAGACAGACATGTAAGAAAGCTATAAGAAAAGGTCGGGATATATTATGGGTTTTTATGGATCTAGAAAAGGCTTATGACAGGGTAGACAGGAAGGCATTGTGGGATGTATTGCAGATATATGGGATAGGAGGAAAGCTGGTAAGAGCAGTCAAGAGTTTCTACGAAAGTAGCAGAGCTTGTGTTAGGATTCGTAATGGAGAGTGTATGCTTTGAGGTAAAGGTGAGACTTCGCCAGGGATGTGTTATGTCGCCATTGCTGTTCAATTTATACATGGATAGGGTGGTGCGAGTATTAAATGCAAAGGTAGTGGGTCAGGGATTGGAGATGGTTAAAGAAAATGGAGAAAAATGGGAGATAAGCTAGTTGTTGTTTGCTGACGACACTGGGCTTGTGCCAGGATCAGAAGAGGGATTGTAGAAGTTAGAGACAGAGTTTGGGAAGATGTACGAAAGAAGGAAGTTGAAGATAAATGTGGGTAAAAGTAAGGTGATGATATGTACAAGGAGAGAGAGTGGCAGCAGACTGGAAGTGAATATTAAGGGAGAGAGACTGGAGGAAGTGGATAGTTTTAGATACTTGGTTACGAATGTGGCAGGAAAGTGAGGAGTGGGGGTGGAGGTGGAACTTAGATGGAAAGAAGCGAGTAAATACCTTAGGGGATTAAAAGGTGTAATGAGAAATAGGCATTTGGGAAAGGATGCTAAGAGGAAATTGTATGAAGGAACGATTGTGCCGACAGCATTGTACGGGGCAGAAACATGGAACATAATGGAGGAAGAGAGGAGTTTGAATATGTTTGAGATGAGGTGTCTGAGAAGTAAGATAGGGGTTACTAGGCTGGATAGAGTGAGAAATGAGGAGATGAGGAAGAGAACAGGGTGGAAAGGGAGTTGGGAGATAGAATTGATGAAAGATTATTGGGATGGTTTGGACACATGGAAAGAATGAGTGAAGAAAGACTAGTAAAAGAGGTGTGGAAGGAAGAGGTAAAAGGAGTGAACATAAGGGGTCGACCTAGGATGAGATGGATGGATGGGGTAAAAGGGGCATTGGAAAGGAGGGGAATGTCTGTTGAGGAAGGACGGGAGAGGACAGAAGATAGGGGTGAATGGAGAATGTTTGTGTATGGATGATGCTGTGATGTCCTATAGAATGGACATCAATTTGCTAGAATCAGTACAGAGAAAAATTACAAAAAGGATACATGGACTCAGAAATTTACCTTACGAAGAGAGGCTTAGGCACCTTAACTTACACTCTCTGGAAAGACGCAGAGTGCGGGGTGATCTAATTGAGGTGTTCAAGTGGATCAAAGGCTTTAACAAGGGTGATGTAAACAAGGTCATCATATTAAAACAACAGGGCAGGACTCACAGTAATGGATTTAAACTGGACAAATTTAGATTTAAGAAGGAAATAGGCAAGAATTGGTTTACTAATAGGGTGGTCAACGAATGGAATAGACTTAGTAACCATGTAGTGAGCGCTAAAACTATCAGTTGTTTTAAGAAATTGTTAGACAACTTTATGGATGGGGATGACAGGTGGTGATGAATATGGAGTTGCCTAGTGTAGCCCTTGCAGTCTCCTTCATTCTTATGTTCTTATGATGCATAAGGGGGAGTGTGTGGGGGATAGGGGGTGAGGGAGTATGTACGAGAAATAAACTGACGCAGCCCGAAGGGATTTATCCCCGTCTTTTCCTTTTCTGCACGAGGGGGCGGAGAGGGGGGTCGCCTTAGGTAGATGGTTGGGCCCAAAAGTTCGTGGACCAATTGTCCTCGATTCCAAGTAGAGAGGAACCAATGACGGGTACCTGCTTATTGTGGTGGGCCTGCAAGATGGACAGTGTACATTCCCACTTTTAGAACCCGTCTTCAGTCCACTCAACTCCATCTGGAGGTGGAGTCTTGAGGGGTTGGCACTCGGTCTCCGAAATGGGCTCAAGATATCTCTTTATTAGCTTAAAATGTAGTTCTTCTTCTTTATTTTTTTTTTTTTTTTTTTTTTTTGACGTATGGTAAGATGGCACCTGGCGACTGCTCTACACAGCACAAATGACAATCCAAAGTTTCTTCTCCAGAGAGATCGGTAAGAGATTCCGAGGACCGTTGCCAGGCACTATGGGGCTGCGGATTTTTCACTCGAGGCAACAACCAAACTGACTGTTTTACTCTCTTCGTCATGTGTTGAGTTTCACAGTCTCCTAGACTCATCCAGCCGGTTACAGTTCCTATGGCTTAGGCTCGTTTCACACGTATCGAGTTTTTGCTATGCGCCTTCCTCGACATAACGTAATACTCTCAAATAACCATGAGTGTCTATGGACGCTTTCATACGCGCTCGTGGTCGTGACGTGTGAAAGCATTCATGGACACCCATGGTTATTTGAGAGCACAACGTCGTGTCGTGGAGGGCGCACGACGAAAAGTCGTGAGAAATGAACCTCAGCGTCGTACTTTTAGAACATTCCTCTAACCCTAGCGAACGCTTTCTACCAATAGAAAATAAAATCTTATCTGTTGGTTGTACTCATGAAAATGAAGAGGAGATATTGTTGATAAGCCAGTAACTTAGATAATCCTACCTAGAAAACCAAGTAAAGTTTTAATGCCTAATGGTAGATGACTCGCAAAGGCTATCGGACAATTGTAAAAACGCGGTCACAAGGTCTAGTTAAGCGTCTCCTGGATTAATTCTCTTAATTCTCTATTTTTTTTTAAATAATTGTATACCTTATAGTGTGTACTTCTCCACCTCCTTACCCTCATTCTCACTCTCACGCTCAACCGCATTCTGATCCTCACCCAGACAAACATCCTCAAACTTCACCTTTTCCTCAGCCAAATATCCTAACTCAATATCTGACTCATCTTCAGCCTCATTCTAACACTCACCCTAATCCTCACCCTCACCCTCACACAAACTCTCTCGCTGTTATTCTTACTTATATGCTAACACTCACACTCACACTCACACTCGCACTCACCCTCACCCTCACCCTCACCCTCACCCTCACCCTCACCCTCACCCTCACCCTCACCCTCACCCTCACCCTCACCCTCACCCTCACCCTCACCCTCACCCTCACCCTCACCCTCACCCTCACCCTCACCCTCACCCTCACCCTCACACTCACCCTCACCCTCACCCTCACCCTCACCCTCACCCTCCTTTCATCCAGACCTGCTGAGTCAGCCCAGTCTCCTCTCGTCCCTTCCACCCACGAGATGCTCCTCTCCTCTCCACGTCCACCTCTTCTCCACAAGCCACTTCCACACACAAACATAACCACCTTTTCCACTCTCATCACTTTTGCGAACCACATACAAAAGCTCACCATTCATCCACCCACTCCATTCATCCACCCAATCGTCAATCCTAATCCATTCGTCACTCGTACAGAAAAGCAACCTCCAGTCATTACTGAGCTTGATTCTTTCAGTCACCTCATCAACGAAACCCACACCAATCCTCTGTCTCACCTCTTCACCCTGGCTTCCGAATCACTCGACTCGCCCAGTCATTGGCCAATCACTCGTTCTCTACTCTCAACCAATCTTCTCGACCACTTCCTCGACCACTTCCATCCACTCACTCATCTCCACACATCTACTCCACCCAAGTGCAAAATCTTCACTCGATATTATCATTTAAATCTCAACCTCTCCACATGTTCCACCCCTCCTCCACCTACTCCTCCTCTTCTTCTTCTTCCAATTCTCTCTTTCTCTTACTACTCCTTTTCCTATTCACCCTCCCCTTCCTCCATCTCCTGCTCCTCCTCCTTTTCAACGCCCTCTTCTTCTTCCTCTTCCTCCTCAACCTCCTCTTCCTCATCCTCCTCTTCCTCTTCTTTCTCCACCTCCTCTTTTACTTCCTTCTCTTTCACTTACTCTTCCTGCTCCTCCTCTTCCGCTTCCCCATACCTCTACTCTTCCTCCTCTTTTTC
>NC_134795.1:47880177-47885177 GCF_046742065.1 Oratosquilla oratoria | reverse complement strand
CTCATGCCTTTCCTAAAGTCACACTGTTCCTCACCAATTACTTCCTTTTTTCCTCTCCTAATCACCTCCTCAATACCCTCCCAAAAGCCTTTTCAATTACACTCAACAAACTGATCCCTCTGAAACTACTGCATTCACATTTGTCCCCTTTTTTCCTTGTAAAGTGGAACTATACAGGCGCTCTTCCAGTCCTTTGACACTCTACCTTCCCTTAGACACACATTAAACAGCTTCACTAGCCAGTCCACTATTACTATACCTCTCTTCTTTAGACACTTCGGGATGATGAAGTGAAGGTTGTTAAAGAGAAGAAGCGTGCATTCACGGACTAGTTGCAAAATAGGACGAGAGAAACATTTGACAGCCTAATTATATATACCCAATTTTAGTATACAAGAAAGCAGCAATGCTCATAACAAGCTTGAAATTAAGGTATGTTTCCTGTTCATTTCAAATCTGTTTTTTTTTTTTTCAGGCCACCATGAATTTTCCATATATTTGCTAACATTTACCATTACTAGGTTGGATATCTGATTAACAGTATAAGGAAAGTAAACTCCAAAAGTCTTCCCTCCATGTTTGACAAAAAGTTAAAGACTCTTAGATGGACGAGGTATGCTAGACTCTTTTTAAAGAAACAAGATGTGAGGACGAAACTTTTATTAGTATGACACTTTTCTTTGAACTTGATAAAGCTGTATCAAGCGAAACATTATATTAATAAAGACTTCGTAATCACATTGTGTTTCTTTTGCTAGATTTGTTGGCACCAGCTAATTACATGCGTTCTATAATTCTAAATAATTCTATTTGTCATAGTTAAATTCTTCACGTCTAACTAGAGTTCTCACACCGAAGTTATGATTTTTTTTTATCTTTGCATTATCCAAAGGCTTTCTGTTCACTTCATAACTCCTTTGGTGTTATTATCATGTCAAACGCATTGATATGGTGTTGATTGCATTCTCTTCTAGTTGATTTTGCTCTGGTTCATGAAGATATATGCTTTCATTCCTGCATCCAAAGTATTTTGAGCTTCCCTCTGCATCTTCCCCTCCCTTCCTCTCTCTCTCTCTCTCTCTCTCTCTCTCTCTCTCTCTCTCTCTCTCTCTCTCTCTCTCTCTCTCTCTCTCTCTCTTCTCTCTCTTTCTCTCTCATTCATTCTATACACACACACACACACACAAACACACACACACACACACACACACACACACACACACACACACACACACACACACACACACACACACACACACACACACACACAAACGCACGCACGCACGCACACACACACACACACACACACACATACATACACACACACACACACACACACACACACACACACACACACACACACACACACACACACACACACACACACACACACACACACACACACACACACACACACACACACACACACACGTCGGTCGAAGTGACAACGAAGTTTGGAACTTCAGGAAAACTTGAAGTTTCATCGATCTCAACAACGAGGGAGTACCTTTGTTGTATTAGTAGGGAAGGGGAAAGTTCGTGGTGTAGTGGGAAGTTAAAGAAAAAGATGAAAGAAAATGGAAGGAAATGAGGAAGAGGATGAACGGGCCCCGAACGTTAGAAGGGGTATAAATAAAAGGGGTGAAGAACATACAGACGAGGAAGAACAAGGAAGCAGAAGTGTCAAAGGCAGAAATATAGATAATAACAGATCAATGGAAAGAAAAGATAACTGCTGTTATGGATTTAATGAGGGAGGAGGTGACACCCTCCCCCGACTAGTAAATTTAGAGAAACAAAAAACAAAAAAAAAAAAAAAAAAAAAAAAAAAAAAAAAAAAAAAAAAAAAAAAAAAAAAAAAAAAAATGAACGAAGCATGGGAGGTTAGGTTTAACCAATTAACACTAGTTACCCAAAGAGTTGATAAACTGGAAGAACTAAAGAAGGAGTATCAAAACCTAACTAAGGAAATAGAAGAATCAAAAAGACAGTTAATAGAAGTAAAGGATGAGAATGAGGAATTAAAGAGAATAAAGACAATAAAGAGTCCATAGCAAAAGAGGTAAGTTGTTGGGGAAAAAAAGTACAAAAGAACAATAAGCTTGAATTTAGAGATGTAGTGAAACAGCAGATGAAAGAACAAACTAAGGACACAATTATTAAAATGATGAGGGAGAAGGAGAATATATTAAGAGACTTAGCGGATAAAAAAAAGTATAATTATATTAGGGATGGAAGAGAAGTATAATCCAAATAGGACTACAAGAATAAAGGAGGAAAAGGAAAAAGTAAATAAGATATTAGAAGTAGTTCAAGAAGATGAACCAGAAACAGGGAAACAAATAGAACAAATATATAGACTAGGGAAATACAATACAGATAAGACCAGACTAATTAAGGTTCAGGTCACAAACGACAGCAGAGAATATCTTAGCAAAAACAGGTAAACTAGCAGACAGTGATCAATATAAACAGGTATGGATAAAAAGAGAAATAAATAAAAAGGAAAGAGGGGATGAGAAAAAACAACAACTAGAAGCTAAGGAAAAAACGAGAAAAGAACAGTCAGAAAAAGAGAAATTCTATTGGAGAGTAGTGAATATGAAAGTGAAGAAATGGCTCATAGCAGAGAAAAACAGAAGGGAAACAGAAAACACGATGGAAGTAGCAGAAAATTAAAAGTGTCTTACACAAATATAGATGACTTAATAACAGGATTGAACGAACTGAATGATTACCTGAAGGAAAAAGAACCGAATATGAGGGGAATAGTAGAGACAAAATTGAAAGGTCCACTACCACCCAATAGTGTAGGACATGGTGCATATAATTATTGTACTAGAAACAGAGAGGGAAAACAAGGGGGTGGAGTTGTGTTCCTGACTAAGAAGGATATAAATGTGAGGAATGTCACATATGGAAAGAATAGAGTGGAGATGATTATGATGGAAGTGGAGGAGAAGGATGGGAAGAGCAGGAAGTTTGTAGTAAATCATGTGGCTCCTAAAGCGGCTTCGTGGGAAGAGAAAGAACACAAAAATATGTTAGAAGACACAAGGATAACACTAAATAAGATAATAGAAGATGGAGGAAGAATAGTTATAATGGGTGACTTTAGTTATAAAGAAATCTGCTGGGAAGAGATGACAGTGAAGGGTGGAGACGACCTATGGGGAAATGTACTTCTTGATAGGGTTATAGAACATACAATGACTCAATGGATACAAGAGAATAAGAGGTATAGAAATGAGGAAGAACCATTGCGACTGGACCTAATAATCACATCAGAACCCGACATGGTGGACAAGATTGAATATAAGACACCGATAAGTAAAAGTGACCACATATTGGTTGAACTGAAACTAAATGAGAAAAAATGCATGAAAAAATTAACAATATAGAAAGGGAAGATTGATGTATAAAAAACAAAGACTGATAAAATAAGAGAATTCTTTCAAAAAGCAGACTGGGAAAAAATACACAAGGAGGAAACAACAGTAGAAGTGAAATGGAATATTTTGACAAAAAAATCATAATGAAGGAGTGGAAAAGTATGTTCCAAGACAAAAGCAAGAAAAAGATATGTAAAGTGTTAGAATAAAATATATAGGGAGTTAAATGTTAAAAAGGATAAAAATTGTATAAAATGAAAAAAATACAAAAGACCTGAAAAATTGAAAATATATACTAGTCATAGAAATGAATATGTATAAGTGTGCAGAGAAGGAAAGAGAAATACGAAAAAGATGTCATAGAAAAATGTAAAGATCAACCAAAACTATTTTCCAGATTTGTAAACAACAAACTAAAAAACAAACATGAATTAAAGAAACTACGACAAGGAGGAATTGAATACACAGAGAAAATAGAAATGGCAGAAATTATGAACAAGCATGCTAAATCGGTGTTTACGAGGGAGAACATACAACCTTGAGATATCGAGTGGGAGGAGAAAGTCCCCCCTATGAAAGAGATAGAAGTAACAAGGAGTGAAATAATGAATTACTTGAGTAATCTCGATGCCAGAAAATCGCATGGACCAGATGAAATGGCAAACTGGATTTTGAGAGAATGTAGGAATGAACTAACAAACAAAATACATAGTCTAATAAACAGTTCATTGAAAGAAGGAAAAGTTCCAGAAGATTGAAAAAGAGCAAATATAGTATCAATATATAAAGGGAGAAACAAGGAAGACCCTACTAACTATTGATCGATCTCTCCTACAAGTACGATAGCTAAAATTTGTGAAAGAATGATCAAAATTAGATGGGTAACGCATTTGGAAATAACAAAATACTAAATCCAAGGCAATTTGGATTTAGACAAGGACGATCATGCGTCACAAACTTCGTGTGTTTCTATTCAAGGCTAATAGATGTAATACAAGAAAGAGATGGATGGGCTGATTGTGCATTTCTAGACCTGAAAAAAGCTTTTGATAAGGTGCCACATAAGAAGTTGCTAAAAAAAAAATAGAAACTGTAGGAGGAATACAGGGCAAACTGCTGAAGTGGATGGAAGACTTCTTGCATGAAAGAAAAATGAAAGTGGTGATAAGAGACAAACACTCTAATTGGGGATGAAGCGATAAGTGAAGTTCCACAAGGAACGGTTCTGGCCCCAATAATGTTTACTATACATATCAATGATATGGATAATGGATAAAGTTATATGTGCTTCTTTGCGGATGATGCAAAATTTTTGAAAAAAAGTGAACACTGAAGAAGATTGTGAGTCGCTACAGAGTGATCTAAATAAAGTATGGGAATGGAGTAGGAAGTGGTAGATGGAATTCAATATTAAGAAATGTAGTATAATGGAATTTGGAAGAAGCAAAAAAAAAAAAAAAAAAGAATAGTGGGATCATATAAATTGGGAGAGGAAGAAATTAAAAAGGTAGAAAATGAGAAGGACCTGGGAGTCATTATTATGAATAATATGTCCCCTGAGAAACATATAAACAAAATTTTTGGAGAAACTTATAATCTAATAAGAAC
>NC_134795.1:47872677-47875177 GCF_046742065.1 Oratosquilla oratoria | reverse complement strand
TGTTTTGTTACTTGAATATGATGATGATATGGTTTAACGTCACACACTCCCCCCTATCGGGAGGCTAGGACGATGCCCCTCACAGAGGTCTTTGTAGCGTGGAATGTAATGAACCATGCTCTTGGTTCAACTTCGCTGGTGGCAGGATTCGAACCGCCCCCTCGACCTTCGCCGCAAGTAACGACTCCCTAACCCGCTCATACAACGCAAAGCAAACCAAAGTAATCTGAATATTTTGAAATGTTATGGATTATGAAATAGAATGCAAGATGGATATGCCTATTAGGATAACCAAAATTTTTCTTCATATGAAAAATAGAATTACCTTTGTACATCCCAGCGTTCTCTCTGTTGTCGATATGCACATATGCAGCATAATCTAATGGTCTCATTTCTTCAGTTACTGTATTCCTTTCTAAAAAAAAAAACATGAGAAAATGACCAGTAAGGGCTGGTTTTCCATATTAATTCAGTGATATCAGGAACATACGCTCACCTGTGAAATTCTGGTAAGTATCACCAGGCCGCTGTCCGTGCGTTTTTGTTTTTTTTTCATCAAACTCGTTATAACGTGACTTGCTTTTTCTGACAATATTTTTCCTCGCCAGCATGCACTCAGGGAATTTGCCTCCGACAGGTTACCTTTAAAGGTGTTAGAGAGGAACACGTTGGGGTTTGTAAAACGAAACCGAAAATGCAGCACGACGTGAGGTGCCATAACAAGATCAGAGACTGCACCGTCTTTACCATAACCCGTTTACATAAGCATAATGCATAATTCAAAGTATCCAGTGAGTGATCGTGATGACAGAGGTACGCGGAAGGTAGATGAAGAATAGGTTAAGTGATGTATGGAAGACCTTAAACTACGTTGGCTGGTATAAAGGTTAATCTGAAGATATGTGGGGCAATGGCAGCAATTGAATAAATCAAACTCTCTGCGCTTCAAAATTAAGTTAAGATTCGTATCTCCACGTCTAACTAGTTGTAATGTTGAACTGTTTGGGTTAAGTTAGCTAGATTAAGGGGTTTAGGCTCAGAGATGCTAGGTTTTCATATCGGGAACTACCAAGCCAGAAGGCGTTATTACAATAGCGTATACCTAGCAAAGGAAAAAACAAAACAATATTGCGCAGTCAACATCGATCATACACGGACCACTAATCGCGTGCTGTGGCGTGTCTCCGTTCTATTACAACGCTGTGGCATAATTCACACTGGTAATGATCACCAGGCCATTACATTCGCCCGGATGGTGGACCCAGAACTAAAGAGTATAGAAAGATGGCCCTCTCTCTGTCACCTACTCTCTGGGTCCGGGGATCCATGCCGACACAACAGAAGATAAAGCGAGTATTTTGTGAGCATGGGTGAGGCTTATCAGGACTGTTGTCATCACTTACCATGAAACGGCGAGACGAATCCATTCGAAGACCTCATCATGTGGTACATCCATCTCCACTTCAATATATATCATAACCTGCTTTTGCAGTTAATTGTTCTTACAGAGTACTTACAGGCCTAAGTGTCGCCCCGGGGTAAAGTTCTCAGTAACACTTCCTTTTCTTCCCCATCAACACTCTCCATCTCCACCAACCCTTACAGTCTGTTTTAGCTATTGTCTTGCAAAATGATTAAATAGATTTTAAAAATTGTATTCAATGTTCCTACTGCAGAAAGTAAAAAGGAAAATATTTCCGATTCTGTTGATTCTGATGCAAAATTCGTATATTGTGATGAAATATTTAGGGCTCTTTTGGTCATTTTTTATTATAATATTTTTTCAACCTTGTGGGCTGCATGTCCAGAATAAAATTGCCGCCCCCCCCCTAAATGTGCCGCCAAAGGGCATATGCAACAAACCCCCCTCACCACACCCATGTGAGGGCCCCGTGTTCTTATCTCCATGTATGTGTGTGTGTGTGTGTGTGTGTGTGTGTGTGGTGTGTGTGTGGTGTGTGTGTGTGTGTGTGTGTGTGTGTGTGTGTGTGTGTGTGTGTGTGTGTGTGTGTGTGTGTGTGTGTGTGTGTGTGTGTGTGTGTGTGTGTGTGTGTGTGTGTGTGTGTGTGTGTGTGTGTGTGTGTGTGTGTGTGTGTGTGTGTGTGTGTGTGTGTGTGTGTGTGGTGTGTGTATGTGTGTATGTGTGTGTATGTGTGTGTGTGTGTGTGTGTGTGTGTGTGTGTGTATGTGTGTATGTGTGTGTGTGTGTGTGTGTGTGTGTGTGTGTGTGTGTGTGTGTGTGTGTGTGTGTGTGTGTGTGTGTGTGTGTGTGTGTGTGTGTGTGTGTGTGTGTTTGTGTGTACATGTGTGTGCGCGCGTCTTTCTTAAAAGCGGCAAACGTGATCACTTTCAGTTATACCGGTCTGAGCTTATTTTTTTTTCTCATACACTTTTCTCTCTCATAATATATATACCACTTTCTATGAACCACATACAAAAACAATGTTTCAACAGTTTTACACAAAATACCAAAAGGTATGTTTCCTTTACAAGGTGGGGA
>NC_134795.1:47865177-47867677 GCF_046742065.1 Oratosquilla oratoria | reverse complement strand
CCCCATGAGGTGACCAACTGTAGGTATATAAGACTCCTGTTGTGTCCGAGTTGTCAGCTTTGTGATCAAGACCCCAAGGGTCGAAACGTCAAGCATTAAAATTCCCCTATTTCCTCGTAGATTAAAGAAAATAACTTTCAATAAAAAAATAAACAATGGGAGGTGGAACAGGGAAGCCAAAAATTAATTTTAAGGAAATAGTGGAACAACAAGTTAAGGAGAATGCGAAGGGAACTGTAATCCAAGTGATTAAAGAGAATAGAAATTTGGTTAGGGATGCAGTGGACAAAAAAATGCATTGTGATCTACGGTATTAAAGAAAAGTATGATGGTCCTAGGTATCAGAGAGAAAGAGAAGAAAAAGAGATCACAAAAGAGATTCTGAAGGAGATTTAAGAGGAGAATTAAACCCTGGATAAAGAAATCGAGGAAACATATAGGATAGGTAGATACTCAAAAGAAAAAAAAAATATAGGGCACTAAAAGTAAAACTTAGGTCACAAATGATAGCAGAGGAAGTACTATCCAGAACAGCAAAACTAGCAAATAGTGAAAATCACAAAAACGTATGGATAAAGAAACAAATGAATGAAGACGAAAAAGAAAAAGAAAAGGAGCTTAGAAATGAAGCGAAGGGATTTTTTTTTTTTTTTTTTTTTAAGTGGTGGACCTGAGGCTGAGAAAGTTGTATATCACGAAAAAGGAAAGAGCAGACAGAAAAAGACGAGAAAGAAAAAATAGATGAAATTAGCCTACACCAACATAGATGGAATGATCTCAGGACTGAATGAAATAAATTTACCTGGCATCAGAAAACCTGGAAATAATGGGAATAGTAGAAACTAAACTTCAAGGGAATCTACCACCTAACACTGTGGAACAAGGTCTATACAACTGCTGGATGAAGAATAGAAAGGAAAAACGAGGAGGGGGAGTACTATTTCTGACCAAGAAAGACTTAAATGTGACAAAGTTAACAGAAGGAAAACCAATGTATTGTCAATAATGATAAAAATAGAAAACAACCACATGAAAAGTAGAAAATTTGTAGTAGTGTATGTGTATGTGCCTCCTAAAACACAGGTCTAGACAGAACACGATCATTCCAAATTACTAGAAGATACTAAATATGAACTAACTGATATACTGAAAGAAAGAGGAAATACAGTAATTATAGGTGATTTTAACTCAAAAGAAATATGTGGGGAAGAAATGACAGTTAAGGGTGGAGAGGATGTATGGGGCAGCATGCTACTCGATATGACCATTGAATACACAATGACTCAATGGATAAAGGAAAATATCAGATGCAGAAATAATGAGGAACCTTCGAGACTGGATTTAATACTTACATCAGAACCTGAAATTGTAGACAGAATAGATTACAAAAAAACAATAGGAAAGAGTGACCATGTACTAATAGAATTCGAACTAAAAGAGCAAATAGACCAAAGAAGAAATGAAAAACATAGAATACGAAGACCAATGTACAACAGAACGAATTTTTTGAGAAACTTAAAAAAATCTTTCGTTATGCAAACTGGGAAAATTTCCTAAATGAAGAAACAAGGATGGAAGAGAAATGGAATATACTAAAAAAATATATATATAATGAGGGTGTGACCAAATATGTTCCACAATAAAAGCAAGAAAGAATATACATAAAGAACTGGTACAACAAAAAATGTAGTGAAGCCAAGGATAAAAGAGACAAAGCCTGGAAAAATGGAAAAAAGAGCAAATGGCAAACATATATCAATCTAAGAAACGATTATGTAAAAATACGCAGAGAAGAAGAGGAAAATTATGAAAAGGAAATAATAGTAAAATGCAAGGAACAACCGAAACTATTTTATAGATATGTGAACGGTAAACTAAAAAACAAACAAGAAATAGAAAAGTTGCGCCAAGGAAGTTGTGAATACACAGAAGGACAAGAAATGGCAGAAGTTATGAGCAACCACTTCAAATCGGTTTGCACAGGTGAGAACACACCTAACTGTGAGGGAATAGACAGAAATCCCCCCCCCCATGAAGGAAATAACTGTAACAAAGAAGGAAATCGGCGACGAAATAAAAAACCTTGATGTCAGAAAATCGCATGGTCCGGATGGAATTGTAAATTGGATATTGAAGGAATGCGTAGAGGAATTAACAGATAAAATACACACTATAATCAAATACTCACTCAAAGAAGGTAAGGTACCATAAGACTGGAAAAATGCAAACATAGTACCAATATATAAAGGAGGAAAAAAAAGAAAATTCAAATAACTACAGACCGGTCTTCCTAACAAGCACAGTAGCTAAAATGTGAAAAAGTGATCAAAAGTACATGGGTTAAACACCTGGAAGAAAAATCTATACTAAACCCAAGCCAATTTGGATTTAGACAAGGAAGATCATGTCAGCAAACCTAATCTGCTTCTACTCGAGACTAATAAATATAATAGATGAGAGGGATGGATGGGTAGACTGTGCCTATCTAGACCTACAAAAG
>NC_134795.1:47850177-47855177 GCF_046742065.1 Oratosquilla oratoria | reverse complement strand
CTAGCGGGTGACAGTGGTTGCCACTCCTTTCAGATCTCTGAAATTTATTTTACTTTATTTTATTTTATTTTGTCTTATTTTAAATATTCTATTTTATTTCATTTCATTTTCGTTTATCTATTATTTATCTATTTATTTTTATTTATTTATTCTTTATTTGATTATTATTATTATTATTATTATTATTATTATTATTATTATTATTGTTATTATCATCATCATTATTATTATCATTATTATTATTATCATTATTCATTATTATATTATTATTATTATTATTTTTAATTATTATTATTATTATTATAATTTTTATTTTTTTTATTTTTTTTTTTTTTTTTTTTTTTTTTTCTGCTGCTGCTTTTAGGGGGACCGTTTAACCCCCCACCCACACCCACACCCACCCACACCCACACACCTCAACTTAAGGGCTTCAAAGGGTTAAGAATTGCCTCGATTAATCCTTTGGATACCTCACTCAATTCGTACTTTTATTCTGTCTGCTGACGGGTGATATTATTCATTTAAAGAACACCCTTAGTTATCGGTCTGACTTACTTTTGGCCTATGTTTCCCTATGGAATATAATAATTGGTAAATAGATAATCAGATATATAGATTAATGAATAGATAGATAAATAAGTAAATTAATGAATGAATAGAATAGATAAAATGAATAAATGAATAGGTGAATTAGTAAATAAATTAACAAATGAATGAACAAGGACATATAAACGAACAAATAATATAAATAAATAAACAAACTAATCACTCAATTGAAATAGATAAATTAGAATGAATAAATAAATAAGTAGATAGATTAATGAATAAACAAATAGACAAATAGATAGGTAAATAAATATATAAAAACTAGATAAATAAATAAAAATCTAATATGATTGCTTGTTTAACTTTCATTACCTATTACCTTAAACAATGGTTCTGTAATTAGTTTTAGTTTTCAGTCTCCTGACAGAGACTAAGTCTCTCAGACCCTTGACCTGCCTAAAAAGATTCAAACGAGACCAAGAAAATACTTTTATGAGTGACCACATATTACAGCCTTAATATTTTGACCTTTATTGTTTGTAAACTAAGACCACTTCAACCTTACTACCATCAATTCACCGAAGGAGTTTATAAATTCTGTTCTAATTAAGGTTAGACAGCTTCATTCAGTTGAATGAAAAAATGCTCGTAACGAAAGAAGTCATTATACTGAAATAGGGTGATGGGTCTGGTGTTTGCTTGGGAGCCTCTTCTTGCTAGAATCTAATTCACACCTTGATACTGTGACGTTTTTTATATTATTTTTGGCCAAGTACAAACGACTTTATTCAGTCGAAAGTTAGATCAGGTTGAGAAACAATGTTTGATTAAAGAAACTTTGTTTCTTCATTGCCCGATAGATAAGTGAGTTTTGGTTAAAAAATATGATAATGATGATAATGATGACGATGACGATGACGATGACGATGACGATGACAATAATAATAATAATAATAATAATAATAATAATAATAATAATAATAATAATAATAATAATAATAATAATAATAACAATAATAATAATAATAATAATAACAATAATAACAATAATAACAATAATAACAATAATAACAATAATAACAATAATAATAATAACAATAATAACAATAATGATAATAATAACAATAATGATAATAATAATAGTAATAATAATACTAATAATAATACTAATAATAAAAATAAAAATAGTAATAATAATAATAATAACAATAATAATAATAATAATAATAATGATAATAATAATGATAATAATAATAATAATAATAATAACAACAACAACAACAACAACAACAACAACAACAACAACAACAACAACAACAACAACAACAACAACAACAACAACAACAACAACAACAACAACAACAACAACAACAACGATAACGATAACGATAACGATAACGATAACGATAACGATAATGATAATGATAATGATAATGATAATAATAATAATAATAACAACAATAATAATAATAATAATAACAATAACAATAATAATAATAACAATAAAACAATAATAATAACAATAAAATAATAATAATGATAGTGATAGTGATAGTGATAGTGATAGTGATAGTGATAGTGATAGTGATAGTGATAGTGATAGTGATAATGATAGTGATAATGATAATGATAATGATAATAATAATAATGATAATAATAATAATAATAATGATAATAATGATAATAATAAAAATAATAACAATAAAATAATAACAATAAAAATAATAAAAACAACAAAAATAATAAAACCAATAAATATAATAATAATAACAATAAAATAATAATAATAATAATAATAAAATAATAATAATAATAACAATAATAATAATAATAATAAAATAATAACAATAACAATAATAATAAAATAATAACAATAGTAATAATAACAATAATAATAGTAAAATGAAATTATAATAATAAAATAAAATAATAATAATAATAATAATAATAATAAATAATAATAATAATAATAATAATAATAATAATAATAATAATAATAATAATAATAATAATAATAATAATAATAATAAATAATAATAATAATAATAATGATAATAATAGTAATAATAATGATAATAGTAATAATAAAAGTAATAATGATAATAGTAACAAATAAAATCAAATGAAGTAAAATGAAATTGAATTAAAGAAAATTAAAGCAAAAATAGATGAATAGATAAATAAAAATGAGATGAAATAAAATAAAATAAAATCTTTGAGAATCAATCGACATTATTTGCAATAAAGAAAACTTATGTCGCTCTATTGAAAAGGTTAACAAGTTCATCAGTTTAAGAATCAGAGCAACTTTCACCAATGGAGACACAGAAACGGTACTCCACGAGTTTAGATCTCATCCTGTGTATTACACTTATGTAAATACATTTAGGTATTTATATTAGGCCAAGGTGATAACTTAGGTCATAGCTGAGCTTCCAGTGTAAATACCTCATCTTTCTTCCTCTGTAGTAGTGGTGGACTATTTATCCATCCATATATCAAAGTCTCTTTCCCCCTTATACGGGAGGTAGCCAAATCAAAAGGCAGGCATCCACTTCCACCTATTCCACTCCCTTCCAACCTTTCCTTCTTTCTCATTTTAGCTCCTCGTGGATGGGAGGTCTTCCCTGATCCGCTCACTGCCCTGGGTCAGAAGCAATGCAGCAAGACACAGCACATCCACACTACTCTTTCTTAGTAGTGGTGGTATGATACCAATATTTCTAACAAATCTGATGCGATCCCCGATACTGCTGAAAACTTCCGATTCCGATAATTTATTGATAAATGTACTTTGTTCATGAAGTATTCGTTCCTGAAACCAACGTAAAGTATTTGTTCCTCAAACCAACTGCGGGGCCTAAAAATAATCATGAATCGTAATCTTTGCAGGCTTAGGAATCGAACTCTTATTGAAATTGGAAGTTTAGAGCAGTATCGGAATTCGTATCGGTATCGTTGACAATTTTTATATCACCCCATCACTACTTTATCGTAATGATTTATTCAATGATCAGTAATCTCAGATTCACTTTATTGAAAACCACCGACGGTACTCTAAAATTGGAATAAAATCACCTGTCATCTCAGGAGATAAATCATTAATGAATTTGTAATTTTTTTCAATACGTCTTTTAAATCATATTCATCTGATTAATTATTTTTTTCCTCATATTCGCATTACCCATTCTTTCAAAACTCGCCTATTATCGCAGGACATAAGCCATTCATATACTTTTTTGTCATTTTTTCATTGTGTCTCTTTTATTATTATTATTATTATTTTATCTGTTTCCTAATATTTCCAGGTTTTATTATCTCAAAACTCGCTAATTGTCTGAAAAGCAAGTCGATCTATCTGGCCCAGAAGAAAATTCCACTTTTCATCATTGTGTGTCTAATTATATATCTAGGTTAATTTCCATCTTGTTTGTCTAGGCTAATTGGTCTTGTTGCACTGTGATTGGGCAAACCTGAATTTGTAAACAATTATATTTTAAATGGTTCACAGCGGTGGCAGATGACATATGATTTCTTAAGGTCACCAGAAGATGCTTCTATTTGTGCCTAAATAATTAGTTACGGACTATACAGAATTAATTCTGTCTTTTTATATACCTCCCTCTCTATTTTTCTCTTTCTCTATCCCCTTTTTCTCTCTTCCCCTTATATCCCTTTCTCTTTATCTCTTTTTCTCCCGGCTCCTCTTTCTCTATCCCCTTCTTCCTTCTCTCGCCCTTTCCGTATATATTTCTTTTTCTTTACACCAAATATCTTTATCTTTCTTTCACTGTCTCTGTCCCCTTTCTCTTTTGCTTTCTTCCCCTTATAACCCTTTCTTTCTTTCCCACTTTCTATCTCCCTCTTTCTCGCTCTCCCTTTCCCTTTCTCTCTTTTTCTCTACTGACTTCCTCAATCCCTCCTCTGAGCTTGCTACAAGTACAACTCGTCCGCAAACAACAACTGGCTTATCTCCGACTTTTCACCATTTTCTTTGATCATCTCCAATCCCTGAACCACTACTCTTACATTATCCTCTCACACCACCCCATCCACGTATAGATTGAACACCCAAGGCGACATAACACATCTTTGACAAAGTCTCACCATTACCTCAAACCACTCACTCTTTCCATTTCTAATCTTAACACAAACTCTACTACTCTCGTAAAAACTCTTGACTGCTCTTAAAAGCTTTCCTATTATCCCATATATCTGCAATACCTCCCACAATGCCTCCCTGTCTACCCTGTTTTAAACCTTTTCCCAATCCATAAAAGCCAAAAAAACATCCTTACCTTTTCCTATAGCTTTCTCACATACCTGTCTTACCACAGAAACATGATTTATGCAACCCATACTTATTCTAAACCCACACTGTTCCTCACAAATTACTCCATATGTTCCTCTCCTAATCCTCTCAATCAAAATACTTCCATAAACCTTCCCAACTA
>NC_134795.1:47835177-47842677 GCF_046742065.1 Oratosquilla oratoria | reverse complement strand
TCATTACTATCATCGCTATCCTTACTTCTTAATGATCGTGATAAAATCATAATTACGACAAAAATGATCAGTGACAAGAATGATGATAATGACGATGATTATGAATATGAAAATACTAAGGGTAATAGCAATATGATTTGCATCATTATTTGTTAAGTTACCATATGTTATCATATGCTCCAGTAGTAATAGTTGTAGTAGCCTCACAATACTACTATAAGTCATATCATGGTGAGTTCTGACTTTGTCATTATCTTATGTACAACGACGATGACATGTACTAATCCACTCACAAGTTTCTCCTTTCTCTATTTTCTCTTTCTTCCTCTTCTTCTTTTTCTTCTTCTTCTTTCTTTACCCCTTACAATCCTTATTTTCCTACTCCTTCTCCTTATTCTTCTCCTTTTTTTTTCTCCTCCTTCTTCTCCTCCTCCTCCTCCTCCTTCTCCTCCTTTTCTTCTTCTAATTCTTATTCTCTTTCTCCCTCTTCCCCTTCTCCCCCTCTTCCCTTTCCCCTCCTCCTCTTCCTCCTCCTCCTCCTTCATCTTCGTTATTAGAAAAATGAAATAAAGAAAAGAAAAATCATTGTAAGGCACCGGAGTTTCTCTTAAAAAACTGGGTTCTCGCCTAAGAAACCAGGATCTGTCAGCAAACCTTGGGCAATAAAATTGCTTCCACTTTTTCTGATGTTTGCAAGCAAGCAAACATTTATAGAGGTTATCAGACCAGCATCAGAGGTAGAGGAAATGACCGCACCTATCTTAATGTTGCCTATTAACTTTGCAAAGGTATCTATAAAATCATTAGATTTGGAAGACCAGACCCGACTAAAGACGAACATTTATTATTGAATGAACAATGTTATGGTTATTGGAACGTGAAAGAATACAAATACGAAGGTAACCAAAGTTTTTGTTTTTGAAAAAGCCCCAACGAATGAAATGGTGTAATTCAATAAAAGAAATTATCATCAAACTGTATTTAATCTCCCAAAACTGTTAGATGTTCTCATCTCCAAGCATCATTAAAGTTGCTTGAGGATAGCTAAGATAAAATTCTTACAAAAGACGAATTCTTCTTTCTAAGGAGCAAAAAAGTAAACGAGGTAATTCAATCGATATAAGCTTTTTTAATACTAGAACTATCGTTCAACCACGAAAATGAATTATATATTCAATTAGATTAAAATTATTATTAACATTGTACATCCTAAAAAAGATTACTACGTATTTATGAATGAGTAATATTTCTTCAAGTATACGGGCTGTGGCGTGTCTCAGTCTATGTCTGACTCTCTCTCCCTCTCTCTCTCTGTCTCTGTTTATCTCTCTTTCACTCTTTCTGCCTGCCTGCCTGCCTGCCTGCCTGCCTGCCTGTCTGTCTGCCTACCTGTCTGTCTGTCTGTCTGTCTGTCTGTCTTTCTCTCTTTAAAAAATTCAAGACAAGATAACGACTTAATGATGGTCAAGATGCAATAAAAAATCAGGAACTAGTCAGTAAGTACTAGCACTTTGTCTTACAACATAAAATTTTAGATTGCTGTCAACAAAACATTTAAGTATTTAATACTATTTTTCTTGTTGTACTGACATTTTGTAAAGGTGTCTACCACGTTAGATATTTCACATTTCCTTTACTGACAAGAATTTCTCTAACCTTTCTAGTCTCTAGTTTGATCTAAAACACACCCGCCTTTTCCCTCCAAGCCAGCTGATATAGAAAAACCTTGGCACCTATCATCTAGAAAGGGAACCTCCTAGTAGAGTTGTTAGAGATATACAGAAAGTAATTGAAATTAAAAATTCTGCCAAGAAGCAAACACCCCTCCGCAAATGATGTACGTTCTGATTATACCTATTCACACCCTGCTTACGAGAACAGCTGATTCGTCTTTGTGAAATAACAAATGGTTCTTCAGGCTCTCCTTTGTTCTCCTTGATGCATAGTTTCCTGCTTCAAACAACATTCGTATGAGAGCAGGTGCCATCTCTAAAAGCACGCACGTGATTGGTTGGCTGCCGGATTGACGTCACAGCCAGAGGAGAAAATCTTACACAGTTATTGACAAAACAGAAGAATTCATCCACCCCGTTCCCAAAATAAATTCAAAATAATTCAATTTAAGAAACGACACATTTGTGTCGCAAGTAGACTTCCAGGCATTTTTATTACCAATTCCTGATATTTAATGATGTTACAAAATGTGTGTCGATGGTAATAATGACTTTGTTTCCAATAAACGAAATGGTTTCATTGATACGGCAGAGGATAAGAAACTAAATATTTTGAGTTTTAAGAAAGGGGGATGTATGAAACGGTAAAATATGCAAATGTAGAATGAGTAAGCAAGCCATGTTACGGAACGTAAAAACTTGTGTATGTGTGTGTGTGTGTGTGTGTGTGTGTGTGTGTGTGTGTGTGTGTGTGTGTGTGTGTGTGTGTGTGTGTGTGTGTGTGTGTGTGTGTGTGTGTGTGTGTGTGTGTGTGTGATTCACTATGGTCTTGGATCACGTGTTGGACTCATGATCGACAGCTATTTCCCTCCCGGCAGAGAACTCAGAGCTCATATATGACCGATCTATGGGTAATCCTGTGACCTTACATGCGCACACACACCCAACTCCACGCCCACGAGAGTTGGAGTAACGACTCGCAGCGCAGCGATACTGAAACTATTTCAGCCCTGGTCGGGATTCGAACCCGGACCTCCGTAGTGGCAGCCGGGAACTCTACCAACCACGCATTCGAGTCGCGCGCGCGTGTGTGTGTGCAATATATGTATGTGTGCAAGTGGGCGTGCGTTTGTGCGTGTTTGTGTATGTTTCATCACTGTCTTGGATTACGTGCTGACTCGTGATCGATAGCTATATCCTTCCCGGATGAGATATTAGAACCCGTATGCTGCCTAGCATATGGGTAGCTGAACATTTGTCACCTGAAACATTCATCAAAAGGACCGGAGGGGAAACTTAGAACCTGTTGAACAAATGAATAATATTCTACGGCCACGTGGACAAACACATTCGGAAAGTATAGATAAATGATATAGACCACGGACTAAAATCTATTGTCTCCAAATCTGCTGCTGATACAAAACTGTGCGGGATGGCAAATGATCACTTAAACCAATTAGATATTCAAGAAGATTTAGATAAACTACAGCAGTGGTCTGAAAAGTGGCTAATGAAATTTAACACAAGTAGATGCAATGTTATGCACATAGGTAAAAATAACAGTCAGTACGATTGCAAGTTTTTTGGAAATTCGTCAACAAAAGTGGATAGTGAAAAGGATCTCGGCGTAATTATCAGTAACGATATCAAATCATCTAAGCAATGTCTTTTAGCCTCTGAGAAGGCAAATAAGATTCTAGGACAGATTGCGCGATATTTTGACTTCAAAATCCATCTCTCATTAACAACCTATATAAATCGTTAGCTCGTCACCGAATCTCATTAAGGACATTGACAGATTAGAAAAAGTACAACGGCGAGCCACAAAGCTGATTCCAAATATAAAAAAATAAATCATACGAAAATCGACTAAAACATATGAGTCTGTTTTCCCCAAAAAAGCGTAGACTCAAAGGTGACTTGATACAGGTCTTTAAGATTCTAAACGGGATTGACAACATCAAAAGTGACAAAATGTCCACACTGAATGAGAATCCGTTAAGAAATAATGGTCTCAAACTGTCAGAAAATATATTTAATTTGGAAGTGGGTAGAAACAACTTCACCAACCGTGTAGTTAATGAATAGAATAAACTTCCTGCAGAGGCAGTGCAGTGTAGTTTAGTTCGAAATTTTAAGATTCGTTTAGATAAACACCTAAGCAAAATGCTGTAATGCCTGCCATTTATTTTATATTGTTTGTTTGTTATGATTTATCTGTTTATTATTATTTGCTTGATTTTCATTTATTATTATTTATCTGCTTCTGACCCAGGGCAGTGGACAGGATGCAGGGATGACCCGTCATCCAGGAGGTGCTAAGATAAGAAGGAAGGAGGAGGGTGGAGAGGAGTGGAATATATAGGAAATGGAATGGGTGGGAGTGGTTTCTATGCCTTTTTCTTTTTGGCTACCCCCTGTGTAGGGGGAAAAAGCCTTTGGTATATGTATGTATTATTTATCTGTCAATTTATTATTATTTACTATTTTCCTGTTTGTTTATTATTTAACTATACCTATGCATTTATTTATTTTGTTTATTATTATTTATGCTGTTATAATTTTTATTTGTTTATTTATTTATCATTATTATATTTTTTTCGCATCCGACCTAGTTATGGACCAAAAGGTCTCCTGTCGGCATGCTCCTCTTTTGTAATCCTTTGTAATGATCGAAAACCTAATTTGATCTAGACAGGGAAATGTATATGTATATGTATATATATATGTATATGTATATGTATATGTATACGTATATGTATATGTATATGTATATGTATATGTATATGTATATGTATATGTATATGTATATGTATATGTATATGTATATGTATATGTATATTCTGTTGAAAACGATAGCAAATTCATTAGAAATTAATTTCTTTCGTAAACTTTCTAGCTTTTGGAAAGTAGATTTCTGAGGAAAAGAGAGGAGAAGAAGCCAATTTCCAATTGACATTGGTAACTTATATTAACACAGAAGTCTATGTTATATACAAAATAGATGAAAATAAACAAAACAAAGTAGAATAAACCCAAGACGTTTCGCAGATCGTTCTGCATCTTCAGTTGGAATGAAGGGAAGTATGTCTATGATGAGTATAAAAAAGAATAAAGACAAAACTCTGAGAGATCGCTAATGACTCTCCTCTGCTTTTCTAGCGCTATTTGGTTGCTTTCTCAGCGTAGTCGATCGTCTAAGGCATGACATTTTGTCCTCTCTGCGGGGTGCTTGTTTTGAACCTCTGTGGGTTGTCTGTGGGTTGTCTATAAATTTGCTGTCGTTTTCAACAGAATATGCTTTTTGGGGCACTCACTTTCTCCGCTCATACATAGCCCGGGGTTGGTGTCCTTAACATACACGCTGGAAGAAAAGGAACAAATAGTCTGATAAAGCAGGACGTCAAGGAAGGGGAGGGAAACATTTTCACTATGTTCCACAGTGAAATCAATCTCCGACACCTCCATGAGATACCTCCTCAAAAATTCAAGGTCTTCGTTATTCACTAACATTTCCGTGGATAGAACTATAAACTTTATCTGTGACAAAATATACCGAAGTGAACCTGCCCCCGGACTAGACATACCTGAAAAACATCTACGCTCCCTACTCGAGACTTGTACTAAAATGTCTCCTTTCCGCTGCCCAAGTGGGAAGCTTTACCAACAAACGGATGGAGTTGCTATGGGTTCCCCTTTAGGGGTTCTCTTTGCCAATTTTTTCATGGGCTCGGTAGAGGAAATAGTCTTCAGTGAAATTAGTAAACCCAATATTTACTGTAGATATATTGATGATATATTTGTCCAAACTGATTCACACCAAGACCTTAAAATCTTGAGGAGGAAACTCATGGAGGTGTTGGAGATTGATTTCACTGTCGAACATAGTGAAAATGGTTCCCTCCCCTTCCTGGACGTCCTCCTTAAACAGACTAACTGTTCCTTTTCTTCCAGCGTGTATGTTAAGGACACCAACCCCGGACTATGTATGAGCGGAGAAAGTGAGTGCCCCAAAAAGTACAGAGACTCCACTATCAGCACCCTTTTTAGAAGAGCCCTTAGCCATTGTTCTTCTTGGTCAGACACCCAGAAGGAGATAGACAGAGTCCACCAACTTCTAATTAATAATGGTTACTCCAACAACGAAGTACAATCTACACTCAGAAGAGTTATTGACACCTGGTACCAAGAACCTCATCACACTACCACAGAACATGAAGGAACTACACACCGCATATTCTACAAGTCCCAGATGTCCAATAAATATAAAGAGGATGAGAAAATATTAAAAGACATTATTAAAAGAAATGTGACCCCCACGAAAGAACGTGACAAAATATCACTCACCATTTACTACAGGAACAAGAAAACATCTTCCCTAATCTTAAGAAATCACACCGCCCCAAAACCTCATGGTATACGTCAATCCCACGTAGTATATAAATTCACCTGCCCAGATGAGGACCGTACGCCCCTATCTACCTACGTGGGAAGGACAAGTACCACCCTGTCCAGAAGCATCACCCTTCACCTACAACAAGGAGGACCGAAACAACACCTTTGGACCCACCACAGACGCCATCTAGACAGGGAAACCATGGTACACAACACAGAAATCGTCGCAGAGGAGAAGGACCTCCAACGTTTGACCATTTTGGAGGCTGTAATCATAAAAGATTTACAACCTATTATTAATGTACAAACAAATGATTTCTCCCTCCTCCACAGCATCAAACCTACACGCAGGAGACATTTGATCACCAAAAAACAACCACCAGAACAGAGAACACCCATAAAGGTCCAAAATATCACCGCAGAGGATAAAATGTCATGCGTTAGGCGCTCGGCTAGGCTTAGGGGCCAACCAAATTGCGCCAGCCAAACAGAGGAGTCATTAAGTGACCTCTCCAAGTTTTTTCCTTTATACATACTTATACTTGTCTTGGTCACACTTCCCTTCATTCCAACTGAAGATGCAGAACGATCTGCGAAACGTCTTGGGTTTATTATACTGTGTTTTGTTTATTTTCATTTATTTTGTATATAACATAGACTTCTGTGTTAATATAAGTTACCAATGTCAATTGGAAATTTGCTTCTTCCCCTCTCATTTCCCCAGAAATCTACTTTCCGAAAGCTAGAAAGCTTAAGAAAGAAATTAATTTCTAATGAATTTGCTGTCGTTTTCAACAGAATATATATATATATATATATATATATATATATATATATATATATATATATACATATATACATATAAGTATGTATGTATGTATGTATATATGTGTATATCTATACTGGGTTGAAAAAAAAGCATGCCGACAGGAGATATTCTGGTCCATAACTAGGTCGAATGCGAAAAAAATGATAAGTGGATAAATAATAATTAATAAACAGATAAATAATATTACACAAATAATATGAAATAAATAGTAGGCATTACAACATATTTCTTATGTGTTTATATACAGTAAATGAATCCCCTAAAACTTAGAACTGTACTATATTGCATTGCCTCTGCAGGAAGTTTATTTCGTTCATTTATTACACCGTTGGCGAAGTTGTTTCTACCAACTACCATATCAAATCTACTTCCCGACAGTTTGAGACCATTATTCGTTGTCTGATTTACATTCAGTTTGAAAATTTTGTCACTTTTGATGTCAAACCCCTTTAGAATATTAAGGGCCTGTATCAAATAACCCGAGTCTACGTCTTTTTTTCAAAGGTAAAATATATTCATATATTTTAGTCGATTTTCGCATGATTTATTTCTGATATTTGGAGTCCGTTTTGTGGTTCATCGTTGTACTTTTTTTTTTTCAAT
>NC_134795.1:47827677-47830177 GCF_046742065.1 Oratosquilla oratoria | reverse complement strand
GACTCTTTATTTCAGAGTTGATAGAAAATTGTTTCCGACAAGGTCCGCTTAGTCTTAGGCCCTGTTCACAATAGCGGTTTGGAACGCGACTGCTGAATTACAATTCAAATCAATGGAGACGTTCACACAACCGCGCAGTTTTCCCTTGAATATGCGTTACCGCAGCGGTTTCCGGGCGGTTCAGACCGCTAATGTGAACACAGCTTTAGAGTAGGGATACTTGTCATAACTTTTGCGTTATGTAGATGAACTCTTTTTATCTGAAGGTCTCTTAATTGCTTTAACGTTCTCTTTGATTTATCGGAAATTAGCGAAGGTGAAATGTCATTCTTATTTGTATTCTTATTTTTCTTTGCATAGTTTTGTAGAGTAGGTATCTTTTTAAATATATATATATACATATATATATATATATATATATATACATACATATATATATATATATATATATATATATATATATATATATATATATATATATATATATATAATAGAGAAATTCTAGAGGAAAAAGAACAAAGAAATTATGGACTGTACGTTTTTTTCAACGAACTGAATTAGTGTTGGGGTTGGCAAAGCAATGTTTAAGAGAAAACGGAAAGATGGAATAGTTGATGAAACGCCATCTTTTTTATTCATCTTTTTGATTCGTTTTTCTAATTGAAGTCTCATTTTTGATAATGAGAAAGAGTAAGATAGTGAATTTCATCGGGAATATGTCAAAGTTCTAGACACATGTAATAAAGATTATATTATAAAAGAAATAATAGAAAACATATGATTTGATAAAACTTATAAAAGAACCAAAGAGTTCAGGTGATAAAGTTATATTATGAAGCAAATAATAGAAGCTATATATTTTTATATCAGCTACAAACAAACACAAGAGGTAACTTGCAAGTCAGAAAAGACCACATATATAAGAGCAAATTTTGCAGTAATTCATAAGGCACACGTGAAAATAATATGCAGAAAAAAACACTGGGAAATAAGAAGCTTAGTCCGAACGTTTTCGTCTATTTAAGACATTATCAAGGATAATATCTTAAATAGACGAAGACATTCGGACTAAGCTTCTTATTTCCCAGTGGTTTTTTCTGCATAAGAGCAAATGTTGACAATGGCATTGTCAACAGGGGCTCTCTAGTGCTGACTCCATTGAACTTATGACATCTGAACGATTCTGATCCTTTGCCAGCTATGAATAACTAAGCAAAAGTTTCGCGACCGGAGCTTCTAAAGGGGTTATCAAACTCTATTTTTCCTCCGACCTCCGATTTATCGGCGGAATTGTACTTCTCCAGAATCTTTTCCGTCGTAAAATCACCATGACAAACTTTTCTTTTTTCAACAATTTGCATAGAATGTTATTTGATTTGCTGTAGAACAATTATTTTCCTTTAGCATATCAGGTTCCTTCCCGAGAGAAATCGAAGGAAAAATTGCCCAGTGTGATACCCACTTCGCGAGACAGAAGACATTCAAGTGATTCCTCTTACTCCGATTCCTAAAGGTGGCAACACACTAGTCAATTCTCGCTAGCAAGCTGCTACTTAATTTTGCTACTTTGAATAAAACTACTTCGGTTACGATCTTTTGTTCTTTAAATTTCCAAATGTCAAATTACTCATGCGTCATATAAAGAAAAGCTAAATAACGAATTAAGAGAAATTAAACCTGTGCGAATGTTAGACACATTGTTAGGGTGTCCTTATGGAAGTCTAGAATATTGTAACCAAAGTCCTTTCTACTCAAACGAATTAGCAAAAGTATGCTAGCCTAGTGTGCCTAAACATATTCCTCTGCCACAACTAACACCACAGTCGGACAAAAGAAAGAGTTGAGTAAGCGAAACTATATATTTCGATTGCTAACTGCAATCCTCTTCAGTAGTAGTAAGAGGATTGCAGTTAGCAATCGAAATATATAGTTTCGTTTACTCAACTCTTTCTGTCGTCCGACTGTGGTGTTAGCTGTGATTTACAAATGTGTTACTACATTTCTTATCAGTGATATTCCTCTGCGATTGGCTACAACATAATCTACACCATCATCCACCGATTTGGAGACCTTAACTAGATTCTTTCAAGCCTTAGTTGAATAAAGATGTCTGCCAGAAGCTTAAGATATAATCTAGAGGCTATCCCCAAGCTTAAGGTAAAACCCTCAATTCTATCCCCAAGCTTAAAATAAAATCTATAATTCTATCCCCAAGCTTAAAATAAAATCTATAACTCTATCCCCAAGCTTAAAATAAAATGTATAACGCTGTCCCAAAGATTATTATAAAATCTATAACGCTATTCCCGAGCTTAAGATGAAGTCTATAACACTGTCCTCAAGCTTTGGAGGTATTAAGTTTGATTAACAATGTGGTTGGCGGACGGTCTCAGAGGAAGAACATGACAGTCCTGTTCAGAAGGAGCATTAGCTTTGAAAATGGCCTCGTTAGACAACAGTAACTCATAATGAAAGGAGCGACTAAGCCTCTGAACGATGA
>NC_134795.1:47815177-47822677 GCF_046742065.1 Oratosquilla oratoria | reverse complement strand
TTCCTTCTTAAGCAATTGCTCATTTTTCTTCATCTCATCGTTCACCCAAAAATAGTGATTCACAGCAAACATCTACCGTTGTATTACTTCATTGCAAGCAATAAGACACCATCACAGTCCCCTTTACATGTTACGTGTCGAGTAAAAAGTTATGAGAAGAAGACACGATTTAGACACCAAAATTCGGTAAAAGTCTAGAATCACATAAAGACGAATATTTGACATTAATAGCACCTAACCTAACCTAATTTAACTTAAGCTAACTTAACCTAACGTACCCATAGAATAGATATTTAAAATTCAAAAAAAGAAAAATAATGAAAAATGTGTTATTTTGATACTGGAATAGTGTTTAGTTAAGCTGTTGTACGACAACTACAGCAATATATACATTTTCGTTAACCTGAATAAAATTAGTAGATTAGGTCATCGTGGCAAATGGGTTCATCGGGACTCTTAATCCCTTTCCAGCATATCAAAAAACATTCTATGTATTTTCGTTGAGAAAAGGTTTGCCTTTGCGATTTTGCGGTGGAAAAAATCCTGGAAGAGGACGATTACAAAGGATTACAAAGGCGGAGCATGCCGACAGGAGACCTTTTGATCCATATCTAGGTCGGATGCAAAAAAAAAAAAAAAAAAAAAAAAATCATATTAGTAATAAAATAATAAATAAAAACTATAGTAATGTAAATAACAAATAAAATACATAAATAAATGTATAGGTATAGTTAGAATGATAAACAAACCGCCTATGAATCGGAGGTTGAAGGACAAATAGCCCAGTGTGATAACCATTTTTTTTATAGGAACGTGATTGGAACAAAAAATTAACTTTCAAATTATAGCGTCATTCAAAAAATAAATAAATAAATAAATAGATAAATCGGTCATTTATATTCTGGCAGTATCAAAGCGTTCTCCGCAACCCTATAACCATCCTTGAGTTTTCGATACTAACATCTTAATTGATATCTACTACCTTAGCTAGACACTTGAAAGATCTCTACAACTTTTTGCCATTTTACCCAAAAATGTATAATTTTGTATCATACAAAACAAGTGATATTGTAAATTCATTTTTATACTAAAATTCAGACCAAAGAGACCATTTATCATTATTGTTGTTATTGATATTATTATTATTTTCATAGAATTTTCTAGCTTCAAACTGCTCCGCATTTTGAGAGATCCTGCAAAGCATCATAATAATCAAGTTGTCTCGATTACTTGTTCTTATACGAATGAACTTGTCTATATCAGATTTCTTTCCTTCCTTAGCATCACGCCCCGACCCCAGGCAAGAACATTCAACTTGAATCCAGTCTAGAACAGGAACTTCATAGATTGTCTCTTCGGGGGGAATTTTTTATTCCAAAGCGATCCTAGGAAGAGTCTTTATTGAGTGCGTGAGTGAGCGGAGAGGGAGAGAGGGGGAAGAAGGAGAGAGGGAGGGAGAGAGGGGACACACACACACACACACACACACACACACACACACACACACACACACACACACACACACACACACACACACACACACACACACACACACACACACACACACACACACACACACACACACACACACACACACACACACACACACACACACACACACACACACACACACACACACACACACACAGAATCAGAGAAAGAGACAGAGAGAGCGACAGAGAGAGAGAGAGAGAGAGAGAGAGAGAGAGAGAGAGAGAGAGAGAGAGAGAGAGAGAGAGAGAGAGAGAGAGAGAGAGAGAGAGAGAGAGAGAGAGAGAGAGAGAGAGAGAGAGAGAGAGAGAGAGAGAGAGAGAGAGAGAGAGAGAGAGAGAGAGAGAGAGTGAGAGAAAAAAGAGAGAGAGAGAGAGAGAGAGAGAGAGAGAGAGAGAGAGAGAGAGAGAGAGAGAGAGAGAGAGAGAGAGAGAGAGAGAGAGAGAGAGAGAGAGAGAGAGAGAGAGAGAGAGAGTGAGAGAAAAAAAGAGAGAGAGAGAGAGAGAGAGAGAGAGAGAGAGAGAGAGAGAGAGAGAGAGAGAGAGAGAGAGAGAGAGAGAGAGAGAGAGAGAGAGAGAGAGAGAGAGAGAGAGATACAGAGAGAGTGATACAGAGAGAGAGGAAGTGGGAGTGGTAGAGAGAGAGGGGGCAAAGGGAGAGAGGAAGAGAGGGAGAGGGAGAGAGAGAGAGGGGGGGAGGAGAGAGAGAGAGAGAGAGAGAGAGAGAGAGAGAGAGAGAGAGAGAGAGAGAGAGAGAGAGAGAGAGAGAGAGAGAGAGAGAGAGAGAGAGAGAGAGAGAGAGAGAGAGAGAGAGAGAGAGAGAGAGAGAGAGAGAGAGAGAGAGAGAGAGAGAGAGAGAGAGAGAGAGAGAGAGAGAGAGAGAGAGAGAGAGAGAGAGAGAGAGAGAGAGAGAGAGAGAGAGAGAGAGAGAGAGAGAGAGAGGGAGGTATTGTGTGTACATTGAGTTATTTATCTTTCGACACATTTGCATCTGCTACTGCAAGATGCAGACTTAATTACCAGGTACGGAATAAGATGATGACCAAAGCATGTGTGGATTCATGAAAGATGGTTCGACATTCTATACCGGTGGAACTGGTATGATTCCGGTTATCAACTTTTTATTGATCGGTTGATCTCATCAATATAACCTAAGTTAACTTACGAAGTAATCTATCCTACCCTAACGTAACCTAACGTAACGCAACCTAACGTAACGTAACGTAACGTAACCTAACCTACCCTAACCTAACCTAGCCTAGCCTAACCTAACCTAACCAAAAATTACCAATCATAACCAAACATAACCTTTCTAACTTAACCTACCCTAACCTAACCCAACCTATACCAACCCAACCCAAATCAACCCAACCCAACCTAATCCAACCCAACCTAACTGAGTCTTTCCTGACCACTATACAACTCATTTTTTATAGTTAGAATTACCCTCTCCTCTTGATCTTTAAACACAGATTACAAAACTTATATAAACTTTACATCAGTCGCCAAATTATTTTATTCAACTGAGGAAATACACGACAGAAATTGATAGCGAGTATCTGCAAATGGTGGTCATGTGAAAGATGGACATCACTTATAACCATCTCCCCTGACACTCGTTTTCAAAGTCTGTCAACAGTCTCATCTCACGATCAAGGTGCATCCCCAAGGGCTGACACTCGATCTTTAAAGTGGACTATAGAAAAAAAATCTCCAATGACTTTAATCATACCCGTTTTTGAGAAGGAAATAGGCAAAACTGGCTTACCAATAGATGTAGTGAGCGCTGAAAGAATTGATTGTTTTAAGAAAAGATGAAATAGCTTTATGAATAGGGATGACAGGGGGTAAGGGACATGGCCTTATGGTGTCTTGCAGTCTCCTCTATTCTTATGTTCTTCTTATGACAACCGGCGACGACTCCTGCTACTGTAGCCCGGTGATACTGAAACTGTCCTACATCAGTACAACACAGAAAATGGTCCAAAATTTCTTCCCACAGAAATCTGCGGGAAGGACCGAGGACCGTTACCACCCACAGTGGGGCTGTGGGTGTCTCATCAGTGATATTCAAGGACATGACTCTCTCTGCCATTCATCCTGCAAGACCATCAGAAGCGTGCTGGTCTAGAGTTTGCTTAATTGTGAGTTAAAATCCCGCATTCCTCTCCGATTCCCAGCCGTAATTGCCCCCAACAATCACCAAAGCACATCATAGGAGAAAGGTGACGGGGTCGACCGTAGCTACTCAGCTCCTCCTGGCGTAGACTCCTCTCCTTCTTCCTTCACCTTCTGTTGTTGAAAACTGAGTTCTCCTGACTTTCAATACAAAAAAAAAAAAAAAATCACGAATTATTCTTTTATCTATTGTCAATCTGGGATAGTGAATATGATTAATGTCACCTAAATGTTGTCAATAGATACCCATGGGTACCTTAAACTGTGTTGAATCATGCCCTAATCTTCTTGGTTGGCGTTCATTGCCGCCACTCAGTAAAACAGAAAAAAATTCACAGCATCCATCAACGCGTCAGGTATGAATACTCGAACTTGTGTTATTGTAACCCCTGTATATGCAATGGGATTAAACTAAAGACTTTTCGATATCAGGTTTGCTGTTATCTATTAACGACTCGTTCATATCATTTATGAAGGTGAAGTTTCAAAAAATGTTTGGTAAAATATTCTCTATACTCATGTGTTTGATGTCGTAGCTGCATAGGTTCAGGGTATGGTCTTATCTGTGTTACCTGGTATTTGAGTACTAAAAAAAAAGAAAAAAAAAAGGAAGAAGAAAAATAAGAAGAGGTACATTTTGAGTACAGAAAGATTTTTTAAGTACAGAGCGATGTTTTGAGCACAGAACGATGTTTTGAGTACAGAACGATGTTTTGAGCACAGAACGATGTTTTGAGAAAGGTTTCAGGAGAGAAGCTGCTACATAGATAAAACATTTTAATCTCACATGGTATTCCTGTATCATTCAATCGTTCTTAACCAATGTTGGCAGCGACCCCAAATCCTTTCCAGATCAATCATAGCGACGCATACCCACGTAGATACTGTTTTATATCAATTTAGGATGTGCTAAAAAACGTGTTTAAGAAACAAAAATTAAATACAGGAAGTTTTAATAATGCTTAGTTGTTAATGATTTGGGTATCGTAATACATCATTGTTACTTATAATGATATTTTCAATAGAAATATTGTGAAAAAAAAGTCCAGAAATCCTTGGCGACCCATTCAATAAAATTGACGAATTAGCTTTGGGTCTACATATTCATGCTGCTGTTCTTCCTCAAAGCCCACCAACACCCTCACATTCATCCAGTGGTACAACCCCGGTGGGATGGCACCTGGTGCCTGTATCTTCCACTATTTCTCATTTACTTTTGTGACATATGGTAGACTTGACAGACGCCAATTTCACATCTACCTTTACTGAATAACAGAGGAAAATATCTCAACATTCAAACAACACAAAAACAGATCAACGGTTCCTTTATGAGAGATCTATAGGGTGATTTGATTATCGTTGTCGGTTGTCTTGAGGCCGAGGGAGGCTAGTCAGGTAAGAAAAAAGAAAATCAAGCAGAGTTGACCAAGGAAATATGACTATATTCACACAGCACAGAAAACCTATTCAGCGCTTCTGTGAGAGAACTGTTGGAAGATTTGATGATTGTTGTCGGTTGTCTTGAGAAATAGAAATAGAAATTAGTAGATTGATAAATAAGAAGGTAAATAGATAAATAAATGAATAAACAATTAAATAGATGAATAAACAAATAAATATATAAATAAATAAATAAATAAATAAATAAATAAATAAATAAATAAATAAATAAATAAATAAATAAATAAATAAATAAATAAATAAATAAATAAATAAATAAATAAATAAATAAATAAATAAATAGATAAATGAATAAATAAATAAATGAATAAATGAAAATAAATTAATATATGAATAAATAAACAAATAAATAGATTAATTGATTAATTAATTAATAAAAATAAATGTATAGATAAACAAATAAATAAACATATAAATCAATTATTTGATTAATTAATAGATAAAAGGAAACAGCTGACCGAGGAATCTGTTGTCGCCTCTCTGATCCGGTATGCTATACTCTCAGCCACACTATCTCCTCTGACCTTGCAGCCATTTGCAGCCCCCCAACCCCCAGCCCCACTCACTCTTCCCACCTCCTCCTCGCCCGACCAGAGCAGCTGTATGTCTTCGAAAAGCTGCACCACTTCCATAACAGCTGCAAGAATCGTTGGACAGCTGCGGGAACCCTGCAACATACAAACATACAGAAGCCATGCAGCTGGCCAAGAGCTGGACACAACCAGCTGTTTGTTCCTTATCGGTTTTATTCACATAAGAAATAGACCCGGAAGGAGAGCTATACACTTACATGTCTTACATGTATGTGTGTATATATACATATACACACATATAGATATATACACATACACATACATATACAAGGTATATACATATACGCATACACATACACATGTATAACATACACATAGACATATGCGTACGCGCGCACACACATACACACACACATATACATACACGTGCACACGCACAAACACACACATACGTACACGCACACATAAACACCTACACATCCATACGCACACATTAGCACCCACACATACACACGCACACATGCAACTACACGTACACATAGATATACAGTATAGGCATAAATGTAAATGCTGGGACATTGTGACAAGTTGATTAAGGTGGAGAAAGAAGTCACGGGTCTAGTTCCGAGTTTTTTTAGTTTATTCCAGACCGGTTTCGCTCTATGAAGTTAGTCTACGGTTAAACACTATTGCAACCCAACCTTAATGCAACCCACCCCTTGGGTGGTACAGTGCTCTAATATCTAGATTACGTTGCAAGGGGCGTCAGGTGATTTAATTAAAGTTGAGGGGTGGATCTTGTACCTGAACCTAGTTTGTGTTGGTAAACACTTGAGGTTGGAGGTGTCAGTTCTCGACCGAGGTGGTGTTGGTGGTGTTGGTGGTGGTGATGGTGGTGATGGTGGTGATGGTGGTGATGGTGGTGATGGTGGTGATGGTGGTGATGGTGGGGCTTATGATGTTGATGTTGTTGTTGTTGATGTGGGCATTGATATTGGTATTGATGTTGTTGGTTACCGTCATTATTGTTATCACTATTATTGTTATTATTACTATCGTCATTAGATTTTTAATATAAGATGTAGTCTATTGACATACTGAAATACCTCTTCTATATGGTCACGTGTTTTAGGAGTTTTGTAATGTTAAAGTGGGGACGATTTTACTTAGTAAGTGGCGGGAAACTCGGGCGCGATTGACCTCGGGATATTTCGATGCCCGTAAGGACGGTAATCGCTTCATCATTGCATGACTCCAACTGCCCTCTGGTGAGAGACAATGGGAAAAAGACGTCACTGAATTGAAAAGGTTAAAGTAATTGTCAAAATTGACAACAGAGATGGTGGCCGTAATGGTCAGATGGGCTTGGGCGTCTGAAGGTGAAAACTTAGATGGGGAGTGGCTCATTCCCGCTAGAGAATCAACGCGTGGTGGCAGGGAAAGCACGTCGCCATTAATCGCAAAGTTGTGACAAATGTATTTACTTTTAGGTGCCTAGTAATGAAGTGGAATAACACACACACACACACACACACACACACACACACACACACACACACACACACGCACACGCACACGCACACGCACACGCACACGCACACACACATATATATTATATATATATATGTATATATATATGTATATATACATATATATATATACATACATATATATACATACATATATATATACATATATATATATATACATATATATATATATACATATATATATACATATATATATTATATATATATATATATATATATATATATATATATATATATATATATATATATACTATCCCCCACAAAAGAGTACTTATTAAATTAGCTTCA
>NC_134795.1:47802677-47805177 GCF_046742065.1 Oratosquilla oratoria | reverse complement strand
TGCACTACTTGATATGATTATAGAACATACAATAACGCAATAGATGCAAGAGAATACTGGGTATTGAAATGAGGAAGAACCATCGAGACTGGACCTAATAATCACATCAGAACTTGAAATAGTGGACAAGATTGAATATAAGATACCAATAAGTAAAAGTGACCACATATTGCTTAAACTGAAATTAAATGAGGAAAAATACAAGGAAAAAATGAACAATATAGAAAGGAAAGATTGATGTATGAAAAAACAAATTTTGATAAAATAAGAGAATTCTTTCAAAAAGCAAACTGGGAAAGGATACACAAGGAGGAAACAACAATGGAAGAAAAATGGAATATTTTGACAAAAATTTATAAAGGAGTGGAAAAGTATGTTCCAAGACAAAAACAAGAAAAAGGATATGTATAGTGTTGGTACAACAAAATATGTAGGGAGTTAAAAGACAAAAGGGGCTTGGATAAAATGGAAGAAAGACAAAAGACCTGAAAAATGGAAAATCAATATGTACAAGTGTGCAAAGAAGAAAAGAGAAAATACGAAAAAGATGTCATTGAACAATGTAATGATCAACCAAAACTATTTTATAGATTTGTAAACAATAAACTGAAAAACAAACAAGAATTAGTGAAACTACGACAAGGAGTTGAATACACAGAGGATATAGAAATGGCACAACATATGAACAAGCATTTTAAATCGGTGTTTACGAGGGAGAACATACAACTTAGAGATCTCGAGTGGGAGGAGAAATTCCCCCCTATGAAAGAGATAGAAGTAAAAAGGAAAAAAATAATGAATCACTTGAGCAATCTCGATGTCAGAAAATTGCATCGACCAGACGAACTGGCAAACTGAATTTTGAGAGAATGCAGGAAAGAAATAACAGACAAAATACATAGTCTGATAAGCTGTTCATTGAAAGAAGGAAAAGTTCCAGAAGATTGGAAAAGGGTAAATATAGTACCAATATATAAAGGGAGTAACAAGGAAGACCCTACTAACTACAGACCGGTCTCTCTTACAAGTACGATAGCTAAAATTTGTGAAAGAATGATCAAAATTAGATGGGTAAAGCATTTGGAAGAAAAACAAAGTACTAAATACAAGGCAGTTTGGATTTAGACACGATCATGCGTTACAAACTTTATGTGTTTCTATTCAAGGTTAATAGCTGTAATATTTTTATAGACCTGAAAAAAGCTTTTGATAAGGTGCCACATAAGAAATTGCTAAAGAAATTAGAAACTGCAGGAGAAATACAGGGCAAACTGCTGAAGTGGATGGAAGACTTCTTGCATGAGAGAAAAATTAGAGTGGTGATAAGAGACAAACATTCTAATTGGGATGAAGTGGTTAGTGGAGTTCCACAAGAAACATTTCTGGCCCCAATAATGTTTGCTATATATATTAATGATATAGATAAAGGAATTGAAAGTTATATGAGCTTCTTTGCGGACGATGCAAAATTGTTGAAAAAAGTGAACAATGTAGAAGATTGTGAGTCGCTGCAGAGGGATCTCAATAAAGTATGAGAATGGAGTAGGAAGTGGGAGATGGAACTGAATATTAAGAAGTGTAGTATAATGAAATTTGGAAGAAGCAAAAAAAGAATAGTGGGATCATATAAATTGGGAGAAGAAGAAATTTAAAAAGTAGAAAATGAGAAGGACCTGGGAGTCATTATTATGAATATGTCCCCTGAGAAACATATAAACAAAATTTTTGGAGATACTTATAATTCATTAAGGACAATCAAAGTGGCATTTACATACCTGGACGAAGAAAATACTAGTTACTTTGATAAGATCAAGATTGGAATATGCAGAGACGACGTGGTCACCAAGTCACTTACTCACTCACTCACTCACACACACACACACTCACTCACTCACTCACTCACTCACTCACTCACTCACTCACTCACTCACTCACTCACTCACTCACTCACTCACTCACTCACTCACTTACACACACACACACACACACACACACACACACACACACACACACACACACACACACACACACACACACACACACACACACACCACGAGCGTAGCTCCCCTTCCCATAAAATACAACTAGGTAAATACACACACACACACACACACACACACACACACACACACACACACACACACACACACACACACACACACACACACACACACACACACACACACACACACACACACACACACACACACACACACACACACACACACACACACACACACACACACACACACACACACACACTTAAAAAACAGTTTAGATAAAATGAGATATGAAGACGGGACTCCACGAGCATAGCTCCACTTCCCGTAAAATACAACTAGGTAAATACAGCAACTAGGTAAATACACGACTCGATAGCACATTGGTAGTGTTCGTAGCCGCTACTACGGTGGTCCGCGTTCGAATCCCGCCCAGGACTGAAATAATTTCAGTATTGCTGCACTGTGAGTCGTTAGTACAACTCTTGTGGGTGGGGAAT
>NC_134795.1:47792677-47795177 GCF_046742065.1 Oratosquilla oratoria | reverse complement strand
TAGATAAATTACAGCAATGGTCTGAAAAGTGGCTAATGAAATTTAACACAAGTAAATGCAAGGTAATGCACATAGGTAAAAATAACAGTAAGTACGATTACAAGTTATTTGGTAATTCGTTAACAAAAGTGGATAGTGAAAAAGATCTCGGCGTAATTATCAGTAACGACCTCAAATCATCCAAGCAGTGTATTTCAGCCTCTGAGAAAGCAAATAAGATTCTAGGACTGATTGCGCGATCTTTTGATTTCAAAAGTCCATCACTCATTAACAAGCTATATAAATCGTTAGTTCGTCCACATTTGGAATATGCTGTTTCCGTATGGTCACCGAATCTCAATAAAGACATTGACAGACTGGAAAAAGTACAACGGCGAGCCACAAAACTGATTCCAAATATCAAAAATAAATCATACGAAAATCGACTAAAACATATGAATCTGTTTCCCCTAAAAGAGCGTAGACTCAGAGGTGACTTGATACAGGTCTTTAAAATTCTAAAGGGAATTGACAATATCAAAAGTGACAAAATTTTCACATTGAATGAGAATCAGACAAGAAACAATGGTCTCAAACTGTCCGGAAATAGATTAAGTTTGGAAGTAGGTAGAAACAACTTTGTTCAGTTCGAAGCTTTAAGAATCATTTAGATAAATACCTAAGTAAGATGCTGTAATGATTATAATTTATCTTATATTATTTGTTTTTGTTTTGTTATCATTTGTCTGTCTGATTTTCATTTATTATTAGTTATATGTCAATTTATTATTATTTACTAATTACCTGTTTGTTTATTATTTAACTATACCTATGTATTTATTTATGTATTTCATTTGTTATTTACATTATCATAGTTTTTATTTATTATTTTATTATCAATTTGATTTTTTTTCGCATTCCACCTAGATATGGATCAAAAGGTCTCCTGTCGGCATGCTCCGCCTTTGTAATCCTTTGTAAAGTGGAAGGTGGAGAGGAGGAGGATTGTTGATGTTAGTGTTTGGAAAGGGAGTCACCTTCCATATAAACATCAGGTAACATCCCTTCTGGTGTTTTCTCTGTTTTTTTTTTTTTTTTCTTTTTACACTAAAAGAATCTTGGGATTCTTTCTTTAAAGACCTGTCCAATGTTGTCTGCCTATGACGATTTCTCAGAATTTTTCTAAAATGATCATTAACATTGTCATTGAGCAAATTGGTGCTGCTGTTGACCACAGCAGTGGTAGAATGCCGTTTTCCACCACTCTCTGTGTTTTCTACCAGTGATAACACAGTTCTTTAATTTTTGCAGTGGAAATGCTTCCCTTACTTAAATTTACACTTTTTCTCTCCCTCTCTCTCTCTTACGCAAGTTCAGACAAATGGACGGGGCAGGTGGTAAGAGTAATATAATTTGAAATAAAATTTGGATCTAGAAGCGGTGTGAGTTCGAGGAAGAGAGGACTTCTTTTACAGACAAGGTTATTCTCGGGCTCTTTTTTTTTTTTTCTCCTCCTCCTCCTCCTCCTCTTTTTTTTTTTCTCGTTTGTTCTTCTTGTTTGGCGTCTTCGTTTTCTCTGTGTTTTTTTCTTTGTTTTCCTTCGTTGCCACACTTATTTGCGAGGTATTTGTCTTATTCGTATTTTTTCGTTGTCTTCTTTGTCCTTGTTTTAATTGTCGTTGTTTTCTTCGTTTTTGTCCTCTTTGAGGTTTCCCGTTTCTTTTTGTCTCTTGTGTTTTTCTTTTCTTTGTGGTTGTCTTCTTCGCCGTTATCTTTGTGTCGTTGTCTTCGTCGTTGTCTTCTTCGCCGTTGTGTTTTTTTGTGTCGTAGTCTTCGCAGTTGTATTCTTTGTTGTTGTCTTTTTTTAGGTTGTCCTCTGTCTTGTTATCTCCTGTGCCATTGTATTCTTTGTCGTTGTCTTATTTATCCTTGTCTTTGTCGCTGTCCTCTTCGTTGTTGTCCTCTGTGACGTTGTCTTTATTTTTTGTTGTCTTCTTTGTCATTTTCTTCTTTGCCGTTGTCTTCTTTGCCGTTGTCTTGTTGTTGTTGTCTTCTTTGTCATTGTCTTTATTGTCGTTGGCTTCTGTGTCGTTTTCTTCTTTGTCGTTGTTCTCTTTGTGTCGTTTTCATTATCGTTGTCTTCCTTCTGCCTTTGTTCAATAAAAATTGTATACACTTCATTTTAATCTCTTTTTATCTGCTTTTTTATTGGTTTGTGTATTTATCTATTTTTTATCACCACCGCCTCACCATCACAGTCAATACTACCATCACCATCATCACCATCCCCATCCCCACCACTATCACCATCACCATTACAAAAAAATCAGATGTTTCATAATGTTTCGTAAACACTACAGTCATTTCAAATGCTTATGATCGAAAACGAGTGGATTTTTGAAAAATGCAATCTACACCAACACTTCGACAAAAGGTGTACTTAGACAAAGAACACAAAGCAACTCTTTAGTCATTGAAAGATAACATCAAAACAGTGCATCCATTCCTACTTACAACCATT
>NC_134795.1:47775177-47787677 GCF_046742065.1 Oratosquilla oratoria | reverse complement strand
CCCTGAGAAGTTCAACACATGTTAACAAGTTCAAGCCTCCTTATAAGGATCCACACGTTCTCCTTCGTCAACTCTTTCGCAGAAGCCGAGTGACTTAATTGCGGGTTCGAATCCCGCATTCCTCTTCGGTTTCCAGTAGTGTCTGTTAGTTACCTGCCCCAACAGTTCCCAAAGCGCGTAATAGGGAATAGGTGACGGCTTTGGCTGCAGCTAATCAGCGCCTCCTGACGTAGGCTCCTCACCTTTCAACTTGAAATCGTGTTAATTCTTTGTTAATGTGTTTTGCCTTTTATTTTATTGCCCACCAATCGATTTTATCAATTACAAGAAAAATCCCTCAATAACCAAGAGGGTGTGGGGGAGAGGAGTGGGTATGGCTTCCGGGGGGGGGGCATTTTTTTTTTTTTTTTTTTAGAAATTCGGGAGTGAAGAATCACTCCCACGGGCTTTGTTTGAGCCCGTGCGGTGGTGTTTATGTAAGGCACACCTTGTGGAGAGGAGGTGGAATAGCATAGCCAGTCAGAGGGTGATACCAGGTGGGGACGACACTGTGGGTACAATTGGCATCACTTCTAAGCCCCACAGTCTCCGGGGTCTTATGTGATTCTGTGGGAAGAGCATTTGTTTACATCCAAGTCTTACGTCCATTAGGCCTTAGATTTCCGACCTAAGGACCTTACCCCTACGTCCACGGCCTCCTAGAAGACACTGGGCACTGTACAGTTGGGGAGAAATGTACAGACGAACTCTCCCCATCCCACTTTGCCCTTATATTAGCAAGATAAGCTTTAAAGATTTTGTTCTGGCCAACCTTAGGAGATTAAAAAAAAGGTCAAAAACAATGACAATGGAAAGAAAATATGATAAAAATAAATTCAAAATTATAAAAATCCCCTAAGTCTGAAGATGATTAAGAACGATTTTGATCAACCCTTTCTGTAAAGATTTTTTCTGTATGTCAATAATTTCTGAGTCAAAATTTCCGATTTTGAAAAAAAACTAACTTGAAGAACTTATTATTCATGTTAATGTCTTTCTCATAGTTCCTGAGAATCCTAGACGATTTTCTTCGTCTTAGGAGAGTCCTTATCCCCTCCCTTTCTCTCCCTACCCCTTTCCACCCTCCCCTTCACCCTCTCTCCCTACCCTACCTCCCCCTCCCCCTCTCTCCTCCCCTTCTCTCCTCCCCCTCTCTCCCTACCCCTTTCCTCCCTCCATTCCCCGTCTCTTCCTACTCCTTTTCATCTTCCTTCTCCCTCTCTCTCCCTTTCCCTTTCTCTTCCCCTCTCTCCTTACCCCTTTCCTCCCTTCCTTACCCGTCTCTTCCTATTCCTTTTCCCCTTCCTTCTTCCTCTCTCCCCCTTTCTCTTTCTCCTCCACCTCTCTCCCTACCCCCTTCCCCCTTTCTCCTCCCCTCTCTCCCTACCCCTTTCCTTTTCCCCTCCCCCTCTCCCCCTACCCCTTTCCCCTCCCCCTCCCCCTCTCTCCTCCCCCTCTCTCCCTACCCTTTTCCTCCCTCCCCTCCCCGTCTCTCCCTACTCCTTTTCCCCTTTCCCCTCCCCTCTCTCCCTAGCCTTTTCCCCCTTCCCCTTCACCTTCCCTCCTTCCCCTTCTCCCCTTCCCCCTCTTCCTACCCGTTTTCCCTTCCCCTCTCCCTACCCCTTTCCCTCTTCCCCTTCACTCTCTCTCCCTCTCCCTTTCCCCCTTCCTTCCCCCTCTATTCCTTCCCTTTCCCCTTCCCTCTCTTTCCCTACTCCATTTTCCCTCTTCCCTCCCCTTTCTCCCTAACCCTTCCCCTCTTCCCTCCCCTTTCCCCCTCCCCCTCTCTCCCTACCCCTTTCCCTCCCACCTCCTCTTTTCTCCCTACCCCTTTACCCCCTCCCCTCCCTCCCTCCCTCCCTACCCTTTCCCCCGTGCCCCCTCTTACCCTCCTTAAGCGAAGGAGAGAAAAATCCACCCATGTAAGACAAGGTTCCTCGAGGTGCGGTGTTACTGGGGAAGTGTGGTCTTCTTGATTGCAGAAGTAATTTGTGGTTTGGGCGTCTCGACTTCTCTCATGCTTGTGGCTCATTTCTTGAAGAACAGTTAATAGTTTGTCGAGGCAAGCGGGTCGAGTACATTCTCGCATATTCAGCTCAATTTGGATCATGCTTTAGATACTAAAATAGTAAAGAATGCAAAAAAAATATTCAGTGGTAATAAATACTCAAAGAATAAATCGAGAACTTCCATCACATTCCGCTGTTTAGATCTATATGAAAAAAAAAACGTGTAGTATTTAGTATATTGCAAGGTCTCTCAAAAAGTATTTTTTCTCATATCCCCCATACTCTATGTATTGCTGTTCTATAGCCTCCCGGAGATCACATCGACAATGAATAGAATACTGGGCCAACTCGAGAAATTCTTTGGCCTCATGAGAATCCATGAACACAATTTACCATTTCACCACAAGCACCTTGGGTCTATGTGCTAGGTGTTCCAGGGCATCACCTTGACCCTGTGAGCTAAGTGTGCCGGACAAATAACAGACACCGCTCTTCGTAAGACTCGAACTCGGACCCACAGCACGCTAAGCGTCACTCTATCATTATAATCACCCAGTAAAGGAACTACACTTTAGTTAGCTGCACTAAACACTTTCGCGGACACAACAGTGAAGTACAATTTACTTCTTGTAATATCAGTTTTTCTTTGAATTGGTGGCGTCATCGGAAGCGTGCTGGTCTCCCATGCTCTTAGTTGTGGGCTCGAATCCCGCACTCTTCTCCGATTCCCAGGAGTGACAGTTTGTTACCTAGCCTCAACAGTCCCCAAAGCGCATAAAAGGGTAAAAGTGACCTCTTCGGCCGCAGCTACTCAGCGCCTCTTGGTGTAAATTCCTCATCTTCACCACTATGTTATATCAGAGAGAAAACACATGTAAATGTAAATAAGAATTTGTGCAGTACGGTAATAATACATTTAAGGTTAGGGAATATCAGTAATTGTTAAGTGGTCAAGCATTATCTTTTTTCGTAATTACAATTGTACTTCAGGTGGTCCGAGAGAAAATGTACATCCATTCAGAATGTGCCTCGTACAACAATAGCACCTTATGTTCTACAGGAGTACGAGCGTCTGATGGATGGGTGGGGGTGGGGGAATGGTGTAGGCAGCACGGGACGTGGGGTATGAGCTGGTCCCCCACATCTTCCGCTTCTTCTCGAGGTTTCGTATACAACATGTCACTCTACAAGACACCCTTCGAATGGAGACTGACTTTTTCTATAATCTTTATCGCTCGATAGGATCCTGTCCAGAATGTTTTTGCATTTATCCCCCACTGGATGATTCCTGCTTGCTTAAGAAGCACGAGTACATAAAGTGAAGGTGACAGCCACTCCTTCACCTTTGAGTCATGTAAGAATTATACGCTTTTGACTTTATCTCGACACGAATCTTTATTATTATTGATGAGGAATTATATACAATTCTCACATGTCAGGTAATACATTTTTATTATATTTTCTTCTTGAAGTAATCTTGGAGTTCATCAAGATTCATAAAAAATTATTATTTGTCAGATTAAGACGAATCAAGTGACGCCGACTCAGCAGCAGCAGCAGCAGCAGCAGTAGTGATGGTGGTAGTAATAGTAGTAGTGGTAGTGATAGTAATAGTAATGGCAGGCATGGCAGCAGCCCATGGTCGAGCAGTGGCCGGACGACGCCCACAGCAGGATACTTGCCTTCTACTCAGGAAACCTCTTCACCAAGCCTAAATGCAATGCAACCAAAGTCCTAATAGAGGAAATGACCCGTCTATTAAGAGCATATGTAAACTCATGCCCCTACACCCCGCAGGTATTCAAAACGCTTGCTACCCTTCCATACCTTATCAGAGGACTTGCAGTAAGTCAAAGCACTCGGAGAATGTCCAGGCATGGCAAAGGAGGATGGGACAGTGGAAGAAGGGAGAAGTGGAGCAATTGGTGATGGAGGCAGAGGACATTCAAGATAGACTCCACAATGGTATCAACAGAAAGAAAAGACCAGGAGACAGAGCCAGGAATTTTGCAGACAAGATGAGGCAGGGAAAGGTTGCGGCTGCCATGAGGTCACTCACAGGGGAGAATGAAGACCCAGGAGTTCTACCCCTAAACGAGGAAACCTTAAAGATCCTGAAAGAAAAGTATACAACAGCAAGATCAGCAAACCTTGACACTAAATTCAATGGTGACTACCTCCCACCCCACAAGTTGGTCTTTGAGAGTATCACGAGAGAAAGGATCTGGAGCCTTTCTCTACACACCCAGGGAGCGGCGAGACCATCGGGCTTAGATGCGTCTGGATAGAAATGTATCAGCACCAGCCTATTTAGGACGGCCGGGGGTGGGGGGTGAATGGACTGTAGGATGCCATCGCTGGTTTAATGAGGAAAATGGCAACTGAGAACTGTTAGCACCTTAAGGCATACACAGCGTGCAGACTTATTCCGCTGGATGAGAAGCCTGGGTGTTTTCTAATTGGTATAGGTGAGGTGTTGAGAATAATAATAAGGAAAGCCATCACGGAAGTCGCGAAGGACGTGGTACGAGAAGCGGCTGGCAACCTTCAGGTGTGCGCGGGGCAAGAGGCAGGCTGCGAGGCGGCAATTGACGCCATGAGGAAGATATTTGAGGAACGAGATTGCGAAGCAGTCTTATTAGCCGATGCACCCAACGCCTTCAACAATATAAATAGAAAAACTACTATATACAATATCAAAATCAAGTCCCCAGTTTTGGCCAAGTACATGGAGAACACATACAGAGAACCAGCAAAGCTATGTGTCACCAACAGAGTTGAGAAGAAATAGACGAAGGTGGAAGTCATCAAATCTTCGAAAGGCGCCACTCTGAGAGACCCGGTGGCCATAGCAATGTAAGTGCTTGGTCTTATGCACCTGCAGCAGAGGATACAACATAAGGACACCAGGCTTAAGCAGGTAGCATATGCAGATGATCTCACGGGAGCAGGAAAAATAGCAGACTTTAAAAAGTGGTTAGATCTGGTGCTGGCACATGGTCCGGACCTAGGTTATATCAAGAATGAAAGAAGTCTGTCTTCATGGTGAAGCCAGACTACTTTGACAATGCCAAAAACCTTTTTAAAAAGAATGAAATGAGGGTATCTAAAAAGGGAGAAAGACATCTTGGTGCTGTGATTGACTCTGAATAATTTAAAAAGTAATATATTAAAAACAAAGTTAATGAATGGGTGGCGGAGGTTAGGCTACTACCCAACTTTGCAAAGACTGGACCACAGGCGGCATATGCCGCATTCATATATGGTGTTAAACATAAGTGGAACTCCATCTTAAGGACGGTACCGAACATCACCGAACTACTAAGTCCTCTTAAAGAAACTATCGGAAACGAGCTAATTCCGGCCATCACCAACGGACGGATAATAAACAAAGAGGAAAGAGAACTTATTGAACTTGCACAGAGAATAGGAGGATTAGGTAGTGGTAGTAGTGGTGGTGGTGGTGGTATTATCATCATTACTATTATTATTATTATTAGTAGTAGTAGTAGTAGTAGTAGTAGTAGTAGTAGTAGTAGTAGTAGTAGTAGTAGTAGTAGTAGTAGTAGTAGTAGTAGTAGTAAAAGTAGTAGTAGTAGTAGTAATAGTAGTAATAGTAGTCCCACTCCCGAAATGAGAATGGGAAAATCAAGATGTACGAGGAGCGTATACAGAATGTGGACCTGGGCTCATTCACTCCTATAACCTTTATGACTTCAGGCGGGATGGGTCCAAGGGCAAAGGCATTCTACGCTTGTCTACCAGAGGTAATGGGAAAAAAGAAACAACAACCAAAGAGTAGCATTGTAGCGTGGATGAGATGTAGACTATCATTCTCACTCCTAAGATCAGCTCTCCTATGCTTCAAAGGTACCAAGTCCCCACCCCCTAAGTTAGTACATACACAAAACCTCGATTTTGAGCAGACTGTAGTAGAAAGCAAGATAAATAAACTTCTGTATCATGTTTCAATAAAGTAAAAGAATGCAAAATATGAAAGAGTAGTCGACCAATCTTTGGCGAGATAAGGGCCAATGAACTTTGTGGATGACAGATCCTAACTGCTTGCCATACAGTTTCATGAGGATGGGGTTCGTTAAAAAATAGCAGTGGTGGTAGCACTAGTAGTACAGTAGTAGTAACAGTGGTAGGTGACGGGTGGTGGTGGTAATGATATTAGAATTAGAACTAGAATTACAATTACAATTAAAACGAGAACTACAATTACAAATTGCATTAATATTGGTATACAGATATAGAAGGTCCCTGTAGTTGGGAATAAGAATGCCACAAATGTGTTCCCATTCGCGTTGTAAAATATATCAAATAGGACTGAGTAAGAGGACTGGGGATCTCCCTCTGTATTTTTCCTTCGCGAAGGATCAAGGCACGCTGACTCAGCAACCCCCTTGCAGAGAGGAAAATGCCATTTCACCCGATCCTGCAAAGCGAATAAGAGTTGAAATATTCGACAATGTCCACCACCATCCCTCTCCCACGCAGTGGTAAGGGAGAAACCGTTGTTAGGGCAAAGGCCTGTCAGTTGCGGTGAGCCGTTTTTTTTTTTTTTTGTGTCCGTTTACCATTTGAGACAGACATGCAAGGGTATGAATACGAGCTAAGCCCTCTTGTGACCTTTTAAGCTCATATTTCATTGTTATCTTTCCGAGTGATGACCTTTCATATTTGATCAAGATAATTTATCGATTAACAGTTCCTAAATGCCCTAATTTAATAGACTTGCTCATCATCCCGTATGTGAGCTTTCCACTCTATGTTTGGGATGCTTATTACTCCCTGATTTATTACTCTGATCGTGTTTTCGATAATTACCTCACTTAAATGGTGGGGGTAATTTAAGAATTAATTCGTTCTTTGTGAAACACTTGGGCGGCAGCGGGACTAAAAAATAAAATCCGATTCATTTGGGGTCTTGTAAAAAAAAAAAAAAATGAAATAAATAGATAAATAAAAAAATAAAATAAAAAATCATGCAAAATTTTGAGCACTCCAAGAAGCAACAAAACAATTTAAATATATCTTAAGGTGGTGGCATAGTAGATTATTATGCTAATGAGATATGCCTAGTGTGCTGCCAGCTTTACTTTTTTCTTATGTTGACACAACTTAGAAAAATAATATTTATTCTATTAAACAAGAAATTTAAAATTATATATTTATATACATTTCTTAAGTCATCAATTAATTATGTATGCGTGTTCAACTTTAAATTAATCAAATTGGACGAGCCTATGAAGTTGACCAAACTGAAGTTCGTGATGTCGACCAAATTGAAGTGCGTGAAGTCAACCAATCTGAAGCCTCGTTGACACGGCGCTAGTTTAGTAACTGCTAGTACTAGTTGGAAGTTAACTTAATCGGCAAGTAAGTGTTGATTCTAGGATAGTTTGGGGGTAAATTTACTAACTTTCCTTTGACATTAGTCAGGTAGAGGGGTAGTTTATAAGTCGCTAGCACTAGCAGCTACTAAACTAGCCCCGTGTCAACGAGGCTTGAGATGCCTGGCACCTTCCATGTCAGGTGATACATCTTCTTTCATTTTGCTGTCACCAGGTTAATCTATTCATTTCCGTGCCACCCACATCCGGGGTAGAGTTTGCTTTTCTATGTATGCATGCATGTATGTATGTATGTATGTATGTGTGTATGTAGGTATGTATGTATGTATATGTATGTATGTATGTATGTATGTATGTATGTATGTATGTATGTATGTATGTATGTATGTATGTATGTATGTATGTATGTATGTATGTATGTATGTATGTATGTATGTATGTATGTATGTATGTATGTATGTATGTATGTATGCATGTATATATGTATTGATGGATGTAAGTGTGAATATATATGTAAGCAAATATGCATATAAAATGTGTGTATACGTACGTACGTATGTATGTATGTATGTACAGTATGTATGTATGTATGTATGTATGTATGTATGTATGTATGTATGTATGTATGTATGTATGTATGTATGTATGTATATATATGCTTATATAGTAAAAATATGTTTCTAGATAAAATGTAAGAAATTTATCAAATTTTGACCAACAAAACACATTTTTTCGACTATCTGCATCTGTATTCTATTTTCAATTTGAAGTTTGTTCATTTATCAAAATAAAGCGATGGAGTATTAGAAATCACAATTGTATAATCATGCGGTTGATTTGCATAAGTAGGCTTGGTTTCCATTTGGTATGTCAATCAATCACATATCTTTATTTTCATATATTTTTCAATGTTGTGGGTGGCGATAGAGTTCTTAGGGAGAAAAAATCATTCAGACTATTTTGAAATAATTTGCTGAAGCGACAGCCTAATACTGAAGGGAGTTATTTGACGATAACAATGATAAAATCTACAGCGTGACTTTCATTTTATTGAATGAGCTGGACACGCCCGTCCTCATGTTTTCAAACTATTTCGTACGATCTCAGATTTGATCAATCAAATCCATATAAAGATTTTTTTCATGTTGGTGCTCTGGTCAGCTAAATAAACTTAGAATATTTATAGTTTCTCTCTCGGTTTCAATTTATTTCACTTGTTTGACCTGATATTCGCACATGATTCTGTATATATTTTGTGTTGAGTGAGAAAGAAGAGAGAGAGAGAGAGAGAGAGAGATAGAGAGAGAGAGAGAGAGAGAGAGAGAGAGAGAGAGAGAGAGAGAGAGAGAGAGGGGGGAGAAAAAAAAGGGAGAGAGAGAGAAAACTAGAAAGAGTGAAAGAGGGAGAGAAAGAAAGAGAGAGAGAGAGAGAGAGAGAGAGAGAGAGAGAGAGAGAGAGAGAGAGAGAGAGAGAGAGAGAGAGAGAGAGAGAGAGAGAGAGGGAGAGAGAGAGGGAGAGAGAGAGAGAGGGAGAGGGAGAGGGAGAGGGAGAGGGAGAGGGAGAGGGAGAGGGAGAGGGAGAGGGAGAGGGAGAGGGAAAGGGAGAGGGAAGGAAAGAGAGAGAGAAACAGAGAAAAACAGAGAGAGACAGAGACAGAAAGAGAAAGATAGATAGATGGATATATAGATTGATAGATAGATAGATAGATAGATAGATAGATAGATAGATAGAGAGAGAGAGAGAGAGAGAGAGAGAGAGAGAGAGAGAGAGAGAATAGATAATAGATATGGCTACTGAGAAATTTTACAATTAATGAAATGGAACAAAAAATTGTATTACAATTTAATTGGATTTGATCTCGTGCACCATTTTTCCTCATCACGGTCAAATCATTACCACAATAAATATCTTTACAACACAATCAACATCAAGTGGGATAATAGCATCTACCACCAACTTCTTCTAGGTTATTATTAACAGTGATGAACTAATTACAGATTAGATAGTTATTAGTTATCGTGTATGGACGGTTTGACCACGTGTGTGGCCCACGATACAGAATTTTGTTTAATTCTATTTTCTTTTATTTGTTTCTGATTTGTTTTGTATGCTATAGTTTGTATTACGTGCTAAAATATTTATGTTATTTTATTTGTTATTGTTATTATTACTATAAGCAGTTGTAGTACTAGACGTAGTAGTATTACTGTTATTATCATGATTGTAGTTGGTGATTTTGTTGCTTTTATCATTTCCAATCAGTTTTTAGAAATTTATAAAGTATTGAGAAAGTAGACACTCTTCAAAATAACTTACAATTATCGGAATACATACACACACACGCACGCACGCACGCACACACACACACACACACACACACACACACACACACACACACACACACACACACACACACACACACACACACACACACACACACACACACACACACACACACACACACACACACACACACACACACACACACACACACACACACACACAGACGTCGGTCGAAGTGACAACGAAGTTTGGAACTCCAAGAAAACTTCAAGTTTCATCAATCTCAACAACGTGGGAGTACCTTTGCTGTATTAACAGGGAAGAGGAAAGCTCGTGGTGTAGTGGGAAGGTGAAATAAAGGAGAAGGGGAGGAATTACTGAAGAAAATGGAAGGAAATGAGGGGGGACGAACGGGCCCAGAAAGTCAGACGGCATGTCAACAAAAGAGGGGGAGACGACAGTGGTGATATCGAAGAGATTAGTAAAAATGTAAAAAATAGAAATATAGATAAAAGCAGCGCGATGGAAGGTGAAGATAATTATTTCCATGGATTTAATACGCATGGATTTAATGAGGGAGGAAATGACAACCTCCCCCCGACTAGTAAATCTAGAGGAGAAAATAAAAGAAATTAACGAAACATGGGAGGTTAGGTCTAACCAATTAACTCTAGTTACCCAAAGAGTTAATAAACTGGAAGAACTAAAGAAAGAGAATCAAAACCTAACTAAAGAAACAGAATAATTAAAAAAACAGTTAAGCTCGGATGGGAATGAGGAATTAAAGGATGGGAATGAGGAATTAAAGAGGAATAATAAAGAGAATAAAGAGTCCATAGCAAAAGAAGTAAGTGGTTGGAAAAAAGTACAAGAGAAAAATAAAATGGAATTTAGAGGTATAACGGAACAGCAGATGAAAGAACAAACTAAGGAAACAGTTATTAAAGTGATGAGGAAGAAGGAGAATATAGCAAGCGACTTAGCGGATAAAAAGAAATATATGATTATATTAGGGATGGAAGAGAAGTATAATCCAAATAGGACTACAAGAATAAAGAAGGAAAAGGAAAAAGTAAATAAGATATTAGAAGAAGTTCAAGAAGATGAACCAGAAACAGGGAAACAAATAGAAGAAATACATAGACTAGGAAAATACAATACAGGTAAGACCAGACCAATTAAGGTTAAATTCAGGTCACAAACGACAGCAGAGAATATCTTAGCAAAAACAGGGAAACTAGCAGACAGTGATCAATATAAACAGGTATGAATAAAAAGAGAAATGAACAAAGAGGAAAGAGAGGATGAGAAAGCAAAAATAATAGAAGGTAGGGGAAAACGAGAAAAGAACAGTCAGAAAAAGAGGAATTCTATTGGAGAGTAGTGGATATGAAAGTGAGGAAATGGTTCATAACAGAGAAAAACAGAAGGGAAATAGAAAACACAATGAAAGTAGCAGGAAATTAAAATGTCTTACACAAATATAGATGGCGTAATAACAGGCTTGAACGAACTGAATGATTACCTGAAAAAAAATGGACATACTGGGAATTTTAGAGACAAAATTGAAAGGTTCACTACCACCGAACAGTGTAGAACATGGTGCATATGATTATAATCATTGGATTAGAAACAGAGGTAAAACAAGGGGGTTGAGTTATGTTCCTGACTAAGGATATAAATGTGAGGAATGTCACATATGGAAAGAATAGAGTAGAGAAGATTATGACGGAAGTGGAGGACAAGTATGGAAAGAGCAGGAAGTTTTTAGTAAATTATGTGCCTAATAAAACAGCTTCGTGGGAAGAGAAAGAACACAAAAATATGTTAGAAGACACAAAGATAACACTAAATAAGATACTGGAAGATAGAGGAAGAATAGTTATAATGGATGACTTTAATTGTAAAGAAATCTGCTAGGAAGAGTTGACAGTGAAGGGTGGAGACGACCAATGGGAAAACATACTACTTGAAATTATTATAAAACATACAATGACGCAATTGATTCAAGAGAATACTTACCTTACCTTACCGTCGTGCCATATCCTCTTGGACTTCGGCAACTATGGAGCGCCACCGTTCACGGTCCCTAGTTACTTGTAACATCTGTGCTGGTTTGAGTTGTATAGAAATAAGGAAGAACTATTGAGACTGGACCTAATAATCACATCAAAACCCAAAATAGTGGACAAGATTGAATATAAGACACCAATAAGTAAAAGTGACCACATATTGACTGAGCTGGAACTAAATGGGGAAAAAGCACACGAAAAAATGAGCAATATAGAAAGGGAAGATTGATGTATGAAAAAAATATATAAAATAAGAAAATTCTTTCAAAAAGCTGACTGGGAAAGAATAGACAAGGAGGAAACAACAGTATAAGAGAAATGGAATATTTTGGCAAAGATTTATAAAGAAAGAGTGGAAAAGTATGTCCCAAGACAAAAACAAGAAAAAGAAAATGTAAAGTGTTGGAACAACAAAAGATGTATGGAGTTAAAAGAAAAAAAAAAGGGTAAGGCTCGGATAAAATGAAAAAAAAAGGCAAAAGACCTGAAAAATGGAAAATATATACTAGTCATAGAAATCAATATGTACAAGTGTGCAGAGAAGAAAAGAGAAAATACGAAAAACATGTCAAAGAAAAATGAAAAGGCAGAAATTATGAACAAGCATTTTAAGTCGGTGTTTACGAGGGAGAACATACAACCTAGAGATATCGAGTGGTAGGAGAAAGTCCCCCCTATGAAAGAGATAGAGGTATCAAGGAATGAAATAATGAATCATTTGAGTAAACTCGATGTCA
>NC_134795.1:47757677-47770177 GCF_046742065.1 Oratosquilla oratoria | reverse complement strand
ATTTTCTGACGCAAACCAGAACAAAATATATTAGTCATGTCACGGTATTTGAAGATATTCTATGTTCTAACTGTGATCTAAATTACATTCACATTTTTGTGTAAGTTTCTAGATTTGAGATTCCTAGTACTTGTAATAGGCACCTATAACCCATGTTGACTTTCGTATAACTAATCAATACTTCATTATCTATGTACATTTACACTTGCCCATACATTTACACACTTCAGGAACATGCACAAACACACGCATACACCAGAGCATCCAGTAGAGGAGAGACTGAGCGATAAAATTGGAGGTTTTGGAAATGAGCGTCCATGTACTACGCCTTGGCACTTTGTGTTATAATTCTTCATATATTTCTATTTTATAAATGTTGCACATGATGAAAACAATGCACTCATAAAAACGATAAAGATAAGTCAAAAACAAGTCATATGAATAATATATTTATGAATCGGTTTAACGTCAAAAACTCCCCTTATCAGGAGGCTAATACGGTACCCCTTACAGAGGACTTTTTATCGTGGAATCTAATGAACCATGCCCTTGGTCCAACTCACTGGTGGTGGGGTTTGAAGTGCAGTCACCTCGACCTCCGCCTCAAGTAGCGACGCTCTAATCCGTTCGGCCAACGGGCTAGAGCGATACGTTTTACCCTTCCTTTCCTCGTGGTACTTTTACTTTTAATCTGAGCGCCGGTGGGTGATTTTATTGGTCTACGAAGCGACCCATTAGTAAAGAAGGGATAATGCCAAAGACCCTCATCCTTCTAAACAGAATCATCTGTCTTGACGTCATAAAGGAGATCAATTGATTGACGGAATTAATCAAAGTAGTGTGACTCTTTTATACAAGTGTTGACCTCGTCTGAGTTTAAGTGATATTTTTTAAGTTTAAGTGATATTCAAGTGATATTTTTAAGTAATCGTGGTACTAATGAAGTTCCTCTGATTTTCATTATCAACTTCAACAGTAAAAGAAAAAATATATATTACTTATCTCTTTGTCTGTTCACCTATTTATCTTGTTTCATTTTATTTTATATGAAATAGAACTAAATAGATACGTAAATGGATAAGTAAATAAATAGAGAGATAAATGAAAATAAAAATTAAATGATTCAATGAATAATGAGTAAACAAATTAATCGCTTAATAAATGAGTGAAAAAAATAGATAATAAGTTAATAAATACATAGATCAATAAATGAGTAAACATAGAGATAAATGAATATGAATAAATAGATAGACGAATAGATAAATAAATAAATAAGCAAACACATGAATACGTAAATGAATAAACCGATAAACAAATAAATTGGTCGGGGAGTGATACAACACCTACCAGACTTAAATCTATACGATAAATTTAATTATCTTCACCTGGATTTCACAACGAGCAAAAACAACCGTAGCGTAATTTAAACTGAGAGATAGACAAAAACAACTTCTCCGTCCTCATACGCAATGAACTGAGGAAATCCTTTAAAGGTACGATGAGATGTAACAAAGTTAAAAAGATTGATGTCATTAAGCAAATGACTAATCACTACATTACAGTATTCCCCACTTCCATAACCCCAGAAATCACCCTACCCCCAGGCTCGGTCACTTTACTCAGTGTTTTATTATTTAGCATATAAGAATGGTATTTCATCTAGTGATATCATCAAAGTAAATTTCAGTTATCAAAACCCGTACACATATCACTCTGAATTTTCTAGTAATACAATTTGTCTTAAATTACAAAATTTCTTCAACAAAGTCTACTAATTTCGTTCGATGTATCTCATGATATTTCGAATCAATTCTGTTCAAACAATGCGACGACTGACTTCTAATGGTGCTCGTAAATGTATCTTTCCTCGACAGTGATACAAAAGATGAGGAAGGAAAAGAATATGTCCTCAGGTATCTTCAATATCCATGATGAATTGCTCACCTTAAACTCGTTTGGTATTAGGTCCAGCTTAATCTCACTTCATATCAAGGCATAATTTTTCATGCTGCCATGCACCTCATCAATGTATATATATATAGTCAAATATATATATATATATATTATATATATATATATATATATATATATATATATTATTATACATATATAATATATGTATATATATATATTTATAAGAATATATACATATATATTTAATAAAATACATATATTATACATATATAATGTATAAATATAGTATATACGTATATATATACATATATACATATATATTCATATATACATATATGTATATATATATATACAAATATACATAAATACATATGTATATATATATATATATATGTAACATACACATATATACAATATATATATATATATGTATATATATATATATATACATATATATGTATAAATTAAATATATATATATACATATTATATATATATATATATATAAATATGTATATATATAATACATAAATATATAATATCACATATATATGTATATATATATATATATGTATATATATAATAGTATATATTTATATATTTATATATATCTATATATATATATACATACACCTATACATATATACATATATATACATAAATATATATATTATACATAAATATGTATATTAACATTATACATATATATATACATATATATATATAATATATATATATATATATACATATACACATATATGTATTTATATATATAAATATATATATAATGTTTATTTATACTATGTATATATATATACATAATATGTATATATATACATATAAATATATATATCATATATATATATACATATGTTTATACATATATATATCTATATATATATATACATATTTATACATAAATTATGTATATATATAAGAATTATATATATATATATGTATATATAATATCTATATATATACAAATATACTGTATATGTACATATATATGTAATTATAAATATATGTATATATATACATAAAAATATATATTTATATATAATATATATATATATGTTTATATACATATGTATATATATAAATATGTATGAATATGTATATAATATATATATATACATATATATATTTATGTATATATATGTATATGTTATATACAATATATATATATATATATATATTATATATTATATGATGTGTGCATTTGTGTATATGTATATATATACACATATACTATATATATGTATATATGTGTGATAATATATATGTATATATATATATATATATATATATTTGAATATTTAGGCAGCAGATTCTCCTGTAAGCATATTTGATTAAAAATACAGCGACTTCTGTATTTATGATCTTCTTGTTGATAATGTCTACTTTACGAACTGGAGATTTATGCGTAGAGTTGAGCATAGAAATACATTGGAGCGTTCTTAATATATTCACGACGTTTCGTACACTTTGTACATTTTCAAGTGATATTGATTACAATAAAAAGACATGTTTATATATTGGAAAAATATAGGTTTCATGGTGCGGGGTGAGGTCACGTAAAAATGATCAAGGGGGAGGAATGGTGGTGGAACTACGTGGGATGGTGGAACTCCGTGGGATGGTGGAACTCCGTGGGGAGGTGGGATTCCGTACAGTGGTGGACTTCATGGACGGAATTATGGCAAGGTCTCTTGATTGTAGATTTAATTTTGGAGACTTCTCTTTAATAAGAAGGGCCTCGAGAATTTGCAGGCGCTTGGTGTCCTGTTCTTGTCCAATAATTTTTGTGTTTTTCTCCATCATTTCCCTTGTTAGAGTGGTGTTGTGGCATGTGATAGTATGAGTTTTTGGTGTACCATTTTGGAGGTGGAGAGTGATTCTTCTACTGAGTGTTGTTGTTGTGTATCCTATGTATGAGGAGGGTAGGGACTCACAGTTCCCTATTTTGCACGAGTATTCATACACAAGATGACTCCTTTGTAGTTCTCGGATTTTCGTGGAAGGGCTATTTTTCATGAGTAGTGATGAGGTTTTTCTGTTTGTATAATAAATGACAACATCGAGGAAATCTTGGGGCCGGGTGGGTTTGACAATTTTTTTTTTTATTGTTTGTTTTATTATGCGTTCATCTGTACTATAATCCGAGTGCATGAAGGCCTTGTAGAAGATTTTGATTCGTTCACCTTCTTTGTTGGTCGCATTATGTTGTAGGTACCATTTATCTATTTCATGCTTAATAACCTTATTGATTTCCTTGTTAGGGTAGCCATTGTTAACCAGGACTTGGGTTGCTCTTTCTATTTCTAGATGATTGGCACTCCAACTACTGGAATGAGTGAGGGCCCTTCTGATGAAAGCTCTAATAGTGGAGTCCTTATAGCGTTGGGGACACTCGCTCTTTCCGTTAAGGCACAGCCCTGGGTTGGTCGGTTTTGTGTATACACTTGTTTTAAAGTAAAGGGGACTTTGTTGGACGAGGATGTCCAAGAAAGGAAGCTTGTTTTCTTGACTAAATTCTATAGTAAAATTAAGTCCAGAAATCTCCTGCAGTATATCTTTTAAGAGGGGAAGCTCAGATTTGCAGTCTACTTTAACAAAGATATCGTCAATGTATCGCGCATAAATTGACGTTTTTTTTTTTTACAATTAAATGTCTCTTTTTCAACCATCCCCATGAAAATATTTGCAAAGAGAACACCAAGTGGGGATCCCATAGCCACCCCATCAATCTGTCAATACATATTACCACGAGGACAGACGAGCGGGGCCTCCATTGTCCATATTTCTGTGCTCAACTCTACGCATAAATCTGCAGTTCGCAAAGTAGATCATAAATACAGAAGTTGCCGTATTTTTAAACGTATATATATATATATATATATATATATATATATATATATATATATATATAAATAAATACAGGAAAGATAGGGACGGGGAGTGGGACTAGGCATCCTTCTCCTTGTACTCCCACAAGGGACATTCCTAAACGAAAAAGTAAAGGCATAGGAGGGTCTGGGAGTTTTCCGACCAACACCCTAAGGTTTGGGTCTTTTAATGTGCGTGGATGTGGTACAGATGAGAGTAAAAGGGAAGAGATAGGTAGTATGTTTGTGAGAAGAAAGATGGATGTGTTGGCTTTGAGTGAAACTAAGTTGAAAGGAATGGGTAAGTGTAAATTTGGGAGTGTAAGTGGGAGGTTATCAGGAGGGTGAAGAGAGAGCGAGGGACGGGATAAGAGGATACGGAGGGTAGACTGTATTCTAGTAAGTGAAGAGATAGGGTAAACGTGTGATGTAGTGAAGTGGAAGGAGGTTTCCTCAGAGGATAAGTGTGGAATATGAAGGTTGGGGATTGAGAAAACGGGGAAAAGGCGGATCGTGGGGGTTCTTTGTAAGTGCATGTTGGGCCTACCTGGCAGTGAGAAATGAGTGTAGAAGAAAGGGAAGGGCCTTTTGAAAAGTAGTTAAATGAGATGCATAGAGGATTTAGGGAGAAATGTCAATGTAATAGTACTGAGAAGACCTTTTCGATTGCTAGGGTATGGAAATGGTCCAATTGATGGGATGTGGTTGGGAAATTGTGGAGTAAGTTCCAGGGAAAGTAATCGTAGTGGAGAGTTTGATGGTGGGGAGCGTGAAACTGTTGGTCTAGGACCAGAGACGTTGATGATAGCTCTCGAAATACAGTGTTTCGGAAAGAAAGTCAAGCGATAAGTACACATGGGAGGAGGGTGGTGGATGGTATAGTGGAGGTGGTAGGATAGAGCGGACGGAGGTTGATGGATTATATAGTTGGGGATAAATAGGACTATGATAGGAAGATGTTAAGGATGTACATGTTGCCTAAGTGTGAGAGGATGGGGGAGAATTATCAGGAATAATTTGTTTGGTGGACGGTTAAAAGTTAAGAGTGGAGGATAGCATGGATGAAAGAGGATCAAAGGGGAACAAAGAGATACGGAGGGTGCTGTTAGAGATGAAACTCATTAAAATGAAAAGGAAAGAGTGAGAGAGTGAGCTATGCAATGGAAGAATGCTAGAATGAGAGGAGGAGTGGAGAGGGAGTGAAGGGATAGAGTAGAGCTGGGGTTTGGTTGGAGGAAGGGTAATGGGGATAGTTCAAGGATTGGGGAGTCACAAAGAATGTGCGGAGGATGGTGTTGTGGACGGAATAAGATAAGGGAACAGGAGGAAATAATAGTAAGGATAGGGTAGTGAAAATGGTGGGATGAACGGCGACAAAGAAGGTTGTAGAAGCGTGAAGAAGAAACGTGAGCTTTCACATGATTTGGTTACAAAGAATAGGACGAGGGATTTTGTCATTATGGTGAGAGGTACAAAGAAAGAAAAGAGAAGTAGAAGCAAAAGGTAAAGGAGGCAAGAGAGTGTGGGGAGAGACAGGATGTGGCAGTGAGTGGTAGCGGTAAGAGTCATCGACAGAAAATTTTTTGAAAGTAATAAAAAGAGGTTCATTTTGAGAATAGAGTACAAGTTAACGTAGAGAGGTAGAGGGAGTGGGGGCAAATCGCAAGTTAAAGAAGAGAAAGGGGGTGTAAATAAGGTTCAAGATGGAAGGAGATGTATAATGGAAGAGCAAGAGGAAGGCACCTAGTAAGGGGGGATATGATTGGGCAGAATATTTTAGGGACAAGTTGCTAAGTCGTTGCAAGGCAGGAAAGCGGAGGGAAAAATAGTATGCAGTGGGAATATGCTACGCAAATGAAGATGATGAGTGAGGGAAAATGGGAAGGAGAAACATTAAGGAAGGATGAAGATGTGAAGGCACTGTGATTAAGATGAGATGAAAAGCACGGCTTAAGGCACCTAGGGGTCTGGATGGATTACCATGGCTCAAGAATTGTCTGTAAATATAAAGGGAGGTACAGTGATGGTGGACTGGCTGGTGAGGTTATTTAAGGTTTGCTTGGAGAGGAGGGTAGGAGATGCCGAGAGGACTGGACGGCAGTGCACTGTATTAGTTTCGCTTTACAAGGAAAAGGGGACTAAGTGTGGAATGGTTAGTGAGTTATCAGAGGGATTAGATTGTTAAGTGTAGGTGGGAATAAGGCTTTATGGAGAAGGGATCGTGATTGAGAGGATTAGGAGAGGAACAGGATGGGAGTAAATTGGTGAGGCACAGTGTGGATTTAGGACAGGTAGAGCGTTGTGATAGATTCGGTTGAGATCTTTGTACCCCCCAAATATTTTTTTTCATGGTAAGGAACAAATATGTGAGATAAGGCTGATAGGAGAATAAGGTGTATAAGAGATGTTATTTTTTTTCGGATGCCTTTTTATGATCTGAAAAGGCTTACGACTAGGGTAGACTAGAAAGGCTCACTGTGAGCAGGCTTATGCAGGAACATATGGGATAGGGGGAAAGTTTCTCGGACGCTGCCAAGATTTTTATTGAGAAGTAGTAGATGCTTCGTGTCAGGGTTAAGAAAATGGAGTGAGAGTGAGTGGTTTCGAGGTACAGGTGGGACTTTCCGTCAAGGATGCGACTATGTCGCCACTGGCTGTTGAAACTTATACATGGATGGAAGTACGTGCGAGAGGGTTAAATGCCAAGGGCTAGTGGGTCAGGGAATTGGAGAATGATGTTAAGAAAAATATGGGAGAAAAGTGTGGAGGTGAGCCAGCTGTGTGTTTGCTGACGACACTGCGTTTGTGGCAGGGATCGGAAGGAAGGGATGAGGAAGTTGGTGATACAGAGTTTGGGAGGGAGAGTATGTGATAGAAGAAAGCTAAAGATATAAATGTGGGTAAAAGTAACGGTGATGAGGATGTACAAAGGGTGAACAGTGGCAGTATAACTCTGGAAGTGAGCATTAACGGAGAATTAACTGGAAGTGGATAGTTTTTAGATTACTTGGGTGCAAAGTGTTGGCAGGAAAAGGTGGAGTGAAGGTGGAGGTAGAATGTAGATTGAGAGAAGAAGCTCGAGTAAATGCCTTGGTGGACTGAACGAGTGTAATGAGGAAATAAACATTTGGGAATGGATGCTAAGAGGAAGACTGTGAAGAAGGAGTGATTGTGCCAACAGTACTGTAATGGGGCAGAAACATGGAGACATAATGAGAGTAGAGAGAAGGAGTTTGAATGTGTTTGAGATGAGGTGTTCTGAGAAACAATTGTATGGGGGTTTACTTCAGGGCTAGATAGAGTGTAGAAATGAGGAGGTGAGGGAGAACGAACGGGGGTGGAAAGGAAACGTTGAAAGATAGGGGTTTGATGAAAGATGAAGTAGATGGTAGTCACACCCAAAGTTAGATAGGAGGTTTGGACACATGGAAGAGAATGAGTGAAGACAAAGACTAGTAATAAGAGGGTATGGAAGTGCAGATGTTTTTGGAGGGGTAGTGAACATGAGGGGGGACGTCCTCGAATGAGGTGGATGGATGGGGGTGGTGAATGGGGGCTTTGGGGCACTAGAGGGGAATGTCTGTTGAGGTAAGGACGGGATGAGGACAGAAGACAGGGGGTGAATGGATGAATGGTTTGTATATGGATGATGTTGTGATGCATGAGGTGGAATGAGGGCGGGGGGCATGGTGGGGTATGAGGGTTAGTATGGTGTGAGTAAAAATTTGAACCGCAGCCCTGGAAAGGGGATTTTCTCTCCGTCTTCTCCTTTTTTGCATGGGGGGGGGGACGGAGAGGGGGGTCGCAGATCTTAATGATAGCGGCCTTCTGCTGTGGATGTGCTGTGTCTTGCGACATGCTTTTGAAATGAGCGGCAGATGCGACAAGGTGCAGGGGTAGGACCCCTCATCCAGTGAGGTGCTAAAGACTTAAGAGGTGAGGGTGGATGGAGGTGTGGAGTGTATTCAGGGATTAGAAATGGGTGGGGAATGGATTTTTCTGCCTTTTGCCTCTTTTGGGTACCCCCATTTGTACGAGAGAGGGAAATAAAATAAAGAAGTACCAACCTTGATACTCAATTGTATGTATATTTCATATATATACATATATATTATATATATATATACTTATTTACTTTATATATTTACATAATATACTTATACATATATGTATATATATATATGGTATATATATATATATACAGGTATATATATATATATTAGCAAGAGTAGTATATATTATATATCATATATATATATATCAGAGAAATTGGCTGCTAGGGTATTCTAATACTAGCCAATGTTTAATCACATTTCTGGATTTCGTCATCAATAAACTTCAGGACTACAAATGCGGATAAGCTCTTAGAAACATTGAGAAAGAATAGAAAATAAACGTTTGAATACTATTTGGAGATGGGAATTTATAATAATGGATAATATGAGCTTACATTGGTTGGTTTACGATTTATACTTTTAAATTTAAGGATTATTGATCATGACGTTGGGAGACTGGAGCAATCTAGAGAAAGGTTAGGTACAATTTTTCTCAATTTCTAAAGTACAATTAACTGAATCAACAAGGGTATCCAATTTAGTTAAAAAAATCATAGACGAATTTTTATCTTCTGGCCAATAGACGAAAATTTCATGAATTTATTTATGATCGAAATCAGGAAATGTTTTTTTTTTTAAAATTGTGGCTGTAGAATTAAAAATGCACTAAACAATTTCCTTAATATTGCTTACAATTTTGCAAGGAAATTTATTTTTTGCTCCTCAGCCTAAATCTACCTTTTAGTTTGGATTTCCATAACTGTTGTAAATTTTGTCATTTCAAGAAAATTTATTAAGTGATCATAGAATTATCAAAAATATTTAACGTAAAGGTTAAGTTTTTAAAAATTATAGTACAGTTAATACATGAAGCTCACTCAACAATAGTATTGAAAATTAAAAAATAAGGATTGTATTTATAAAACTCCTTGCAAAATGTGTAATCAATTTTACCAGAGGTCAAACTTGCCAAACCTCTTAAACATTAGCATTTGAACAACACAAGAAAAATGTGTATGTGATGGCACGAATTAATTCTAGTGGAATATTCAAGCATATTGGGATTAAACAAATAATCATCCAGTTGATTAGGGTAATTCCTAGGCAATCTATTATACTAAACAACATAATACCATGAAACTTAATAGAGTGTAGTTTGATCCCATACCCAACCAGTGGATCAAAATACCTACCTACATAATGGCGATATAAATTGATAATTTTATCTGTCACGAAATAAGAAATACAATATCAGGTTAAATGTAACCCTGCGACTATGACCTAATGTCGCATTACCATCATTAGTGGACGCATTGACCCTTTCGACTGTGACCTAATGTCGCCCCTCCATCATTAGTGTATGCATTGGAAGCTACCGCCTTCCAGGGGGTAAATTGGTCGCTACCCTTATTCAAACTGTCCTTGTTCCTTTTTCATAGTATATATAATCGATGCATTTTAATAACTATGTACTTTTTGCACTGAAGATGTAATATACGAAAGCGCTCTGCTTCGTTAGTTTCTTTTTCCAAGTGGTCTAATTTGCATACGTGAACACACATACGTGTGTTCATAAAGCATATATATACTAGAGAATCTATATCTATATATATATATATGTTATATATATACATATCATATACATATATCATACATATATATATGTATACATATAAATACATACACACCCTCAAACATATAAATATACACATATATGTACATACTTATACACACACACATAATATATATATATATATATATATATATATATATATATTCTATATATACATTGGGATATATATTACACGTCTCAGGACGGCAACCAATCACGAGAAGATTCATATGAAGTGTATGAACGTCGCTGTACGTCGCAGCATCACAACCAAACGGCTGTTAAGTGGTCAGGTTGTAACAAGAACCCGCACGGAGAACCACCTTGACATGGAATTAAGCCGACCTGACCTTGACCTTTTAGGACACTGGGTGCGACAAACGATACTGATCGTTGAGAAACGTAGGTCTACGGAAGGAATGATTCAAAACATTTGGCATATACCGGAAGCTGTCCACTACCCCGAGTCTGTTAACCTGGAATATTCTAAATTCATATTGATTTTTTTCATTAAATGGCTAGGTGATATGAGTAGTTGTCTTACATGTAATGAAAAGGAGAGGATTGTTAAACACTGTGGCATCCCAGGTCAGGCGATGTTGCCCCGGCTCCCGATCTAGGAATTTCGTTGGGGTTAGGGGGGTAAAGTAATTACATAGCGAAGCTGAGTGCGGGGTCTTCGGGCCGATTGCACTCTTTTCAATATTGGAAATATACCTAATTGGAATTGAAGTCATTGCATTGGTTCATTATGTCAATAAAATTGTGTTTGTGAAATTATGCTAGAAGATAATGGTATTGTTATGAAGATATATAATTCATTAATTTACGCTCCCGTTGTATTAGTTCCGCGATTCGAAAGTTAGAGGATATTGTGGTGCTAATGCGTGCTATAGAAAGTATTAACTGTATGGTGATAGTATATTGTATGTGATCCAATAAAATATTGCGCCGCATTGTAAAACTGTGAACCGAACGAAGTCATGCATGGGTTTTTATAGGTGAAATTATTACCCTCTGAAATGCATAGAAATTTGACGAAGACAACGTCCCGTACAGGATCAAGGCTAAAGCGTTCCTTTCAGTAACTGACTTTCACCAAGAGGAAGATGTGTGTTGTCGCAAGTAAGCTAGGGGAACCCCTTTGGTGAGTATTGAGTGAGAATTTTTCCGTAATATATTTTAATTATGCAGTAGTGAACCAAGTGTAGACGTTTTCTCAAAATGATTCCACGTATATTTAGTTTATCAGACCCAGTATGGAAGGGAAATAGGAAGGATGGAATGTTATGCTGAGCCATGGTGGCGACATTAAATACTGGTATGTTTAAACATGTCACGGTTACATCAGTTGTATAGAGTGCTGAATCTTGATGTAAAACGATTTGATAATGAATTTGTCTTAATTATTTGATATGTAATAGCTGATTGTCAATGTAATTTATTGATTATCAATGAAAACTTTGAATATGAATGTAACATAACAGCTTCCTCTGTACCTCAATTCACATATGACGGGCGGTGGCTTCTTTGATATTCAACATACATTAATTCATGCCAATTTATTCCATTTTGTTCACAGGGGAAAAAAGAAGAGTGAACGTGGTGGCAGGCACCCTCAGTCGCCCGCTGTCGTTTTCATCGGTCAAGATCCCTATATCATCCTTACACAAGCCCACCTTACCACAGCACAAAAGTCAGATCCCCTTTGGCAACGTGGTATATATTATATCACCTCTTGTGATACAACACAGATTATTTTTCTCCAAATCTCGACAACTTAAACCATAATTGACGAATTATTGTCTTCCACTACAACACTGCAAGAACAAACATGAACCCAACACTTCAGGGGCTTCAGCTTGTTGTTCTTGCGGAACTCATTCCTGAGGTTCAGAAACTCGAACACAATTCACCCATAGCCTGCCCACCCAGGAACGGGACACATACTTGTCAAAAGCCAGATTGCAGTAATTCTGATTTAACCATGAGGAAGGATATACACGCTGATTATTATTGATGCCTGTCATTCATG
>NC_134795.1:47748567-47757177 GCF_046742065.1 Oratosquilla oratoria | reverse complement strand
CTGTGCTCAACTCTAACGCATAAATCTGCAGTTCGCAAAGTAGATCATAAAATACAGAAGTCGCCGTATTTTTAAACGTATATATATATATATATATATATATATATATATATATATATATATATATATATAAATACATACATACATACATGAAAGAAAGGGACGGGGAGTGGGACTAGGCATCCTTCTCCTTGTAGTCCCACAAGGGACATTCCTAAACGAAAAAGTAAAGGCATAGGAGGGTCTGGGAGTTTTCCGACCAACACCCTAAGGTTTGGGTCTTTTAATGTGCGTGGATGTGGTACAGATGAGAGTAAAAGGGAAGAGATAGGTAGTATGTTTGTGAGAAGAAAGATGGATGTGTTGGCTTTGAGTGAAACTAAGTTGAAAGGAAAGGGTAAGTGTAAATTTGGGAGTGTAAGTGGGAGGTTATCAGGAGTGAAGAGAGAGCAAGGGAGGGAAGGGGTGACTATTCTAGTAAGTGAAGAGATAGGTAAACGTGTAGTGAAGTGGAAGGAGGTTTCCTCAAGGATAATGTGGATGAAGGTGAAACTGGGAAATGCGATGTGGGCCTTTGTAAGTGCATTTGGGCCTGGCAGTGAGAAGAGTGTAGAAGAAAGGGAGGCCTTTTGAATAGATTTAAATGAGTGCATAGAGGATTTAGGGAGAAATGTCAATGTAATAGTACTGGGAGACCTTCATGCTAGGGTACGAAATGGTCCAATTGATGGAGTGGTTGGGAAATGTGGAGTTCCAGGAAAGAATCGTAGTGGAGAGTTGATGGTGGAAATGTGTCTAGAAAGAGAGTTGATGATAGCAAATACAGTGTTTCGGAAAAAAGTCAAGCATAAGTACACATGGGAGAGGGTGGTGGATGGAAGGGTGGTAGATAGAGCGTTGATGGATTATATAGTGGTAAATAGGACTATGATAGGAAGAGTTAAGGATGTACATGTGCTAAGGGGAGAGGATGGGGGAATATCAGATCATTTTTTGGTGGACGGTAAGTTAAGAGTGGAGGATAGATGGAGAAAGAGGAAAGGGACAAAAGGTAAGGAGGTGCTTAGAGTGAACTCATTAAATGAAAAGGAAAAGGAGAAGGAGTACAAGAAGAAGCTGAAGGAGGAGTGGGAGGGAGTGAAGGATAGAGTAGAGCTAGGTGTGGAGGAGGAATGGGGATAGTTCAAGGAGGGAGTCACAAAGTGTGCGAGGATGGTGTGTGGAATAAGAAGGACAGGAGGAAATAGAAGGAAGGGTAGTGAATGGTGGGATGAGGAGACAAAGAAGGTTGTAGAAGAGAAGAAACGAGCTTTCACAGATTGGTTACAAAATAGGACGAGGGAGTCATATGAGAGGTACAAAGAAAAGAAAAGAGAAGTAAAGCAAAAGGTAAAGGAGGCAAAGAGGAGAGCAGATGTGAAGTGGGGTAAGAGTATGACAGAAAATTTTGAAAGTAATAAAAAGATATTTTGGAAAGAAATTAAGAGAGGAAGAGGAGGCAAATCAAGTAAAGAAGAAAAGGTAAAAGGTACAGATGGAGAGATGATAATGGAAGAGAAGGCAGTAAGGGGAAGATGGGCAGAATATTTTAGGGAGTTGCTAAGTGTGAAGGAGGATAGGGAGGGAAATATAGTTGCAGTGGGAAATGCTAAGAAAATGAGAGTGATGAGTGAGGAAAATGGAGGAGAAATAAGGAAGGATGAAGTGAAGGCAGTTGTTAAGATGATGAAAGCAGGTAAGGCACCTGGTCTGGATGGATACCATGCAGAATGTCTAAAAAAGGAGGTACAGTGATGGTGGACTGGCTGGTGAGGTTATTTAATGTTTGCTGGAGAGAGGGTAGAGTGCCGGAGGACTGGAGGAGTGCCTGTATAGTTTCACTTTACAAGGGAAAAGGGGACAAGTGTGAATGTAGTAGTTTCAGAGGGATTAGCTTGTTAAGTGTAGTTGGGAAGGCTTATGGGAGGATCTTGATTGAGAGGATTAGGAGAGGAACAGAGGGAGTAATTGGTGAGGAACAGTGTGGATTTAGGACAGGTAGAGGTTGTGTAGATCAGATCTTTGTGGTAAGACAAATATGTGAGAAAGCTATAGGAAAGGGTAAGGATGTTTTTTTGGGCTTTTATGATCTGAAAAAGGCTTACGATAGGGTAGACAGAAAAGCACTGTGGGAGGTTATGCAGATATATGGGATAGGGGGAAAGCTTCTCGGAGCTGTCAAGAGTTTTTATGAGAGTAGTAGAGCTTGTGTCAGGATTAGAAATGGAGAGAGTGAGTGGTTCGAGGTAAAGGTGGGACTTCGTCAAGGATGCGTTATGTCGCCCTGGCTGTTGAACTTATACATGGATGGAGTAGTGCGAGAGGTAAATGCAAGGGTAGTGGGTCAGGGATTGGAGATGGTTAAGAAAAATGGAGAAAAGTGGGAGGTGAGCCAGCTGTTGTTTGCTGACGACACTGCGCTTGTGGCAGGATCGGAGGAGGGACTGAGGAAGTTGGTGACAGAGTTTGGGAGAGTATGTGATAGAAGAAAGCTAAAGATAAATGTGGGTAAAAGTAAGGTGATGAGATGTACAAAGGGTGAAAGTGGCAGTAATCTGGAAGTGAGCATTAAGGGAGAATTACTGGAAGTAGATAGTTTTAGATACTTGGGTGCAAATGTGGCAGGAAAAGGTGGAGTGAAGGTGGAGGTAGAATGAAGATTGAGAGAAGCGAGTAAATGCCTTGGTGGACTGAAGAGTGTAATGAGAAATAAACATTTGGGAATGGATGCTAAGAGGAGACTGTATGAAGGAGTGACTGTGCCAACAGCACTGTATGGGGCAGAAACATGGAACATAAGAGAGTAAGAGAGAAGGAGTTTGAATGTGTTTGAGATGAAGTGTCTGAGAAAAATGATGGGGGTTACTAGGCTAGATAGATTGAGAAATGAGGAGGTGAGGAGAAGAACGGGGGTGGAAAGGGAGTTGGAAGATAGGGTTGATGAAAGAGTAGTAGGATGGTTTGGACACATGGAAAGAATGAGTGAAGAAAGACTAGTAAAAGAGGTATGGAAGGCAGATGTGGAGGGAGTGAACATGAGGGGGACGTCCTAGAATGAGGTGGATGGATGGGGTGAAGGGGGCTTTGGGGAAGAGGGGAATGTCTGTTGAGGAAGGACGGGAGAGGACAGAAGACAGGGGTGAATGGAGAATGGTTGTATATGGATGATGTTGTGATGCATGAGGTGGAATGGGCGGGGGGATGGGGGGTGAGGTAGTATGTGTGAGTAAAATTTGACGCAGCCTGAAGGGATTTCTCCCCGTCTTCTCCTTTTATGCATGGGGGGACGGAGAGGGGGGTCGCCGATTTAATGAAGCGGCCTTGCTGTGGATGTGCTGTGTCTTGCGACACTGCTTTTGACTCAGGGCAGTGGACAAGGTGCAGGGATGACCCATCATCCAGGAGGTGCTAAGATAAGAGGGATGGTGGAGGGGTGTGGAGTGTATTGAGGGATAGAATGGGTGGGAATGATTTTATGCCTTTTCCTTTTTGGCTACCTCCCTTGTAAGGGATAAAAAGCTTTGGTATATGTATGTATATCATATGTATACATATATATGTATAAATATACATATATATATATATATATACATATATATATATACATATATGTAATATATATATATGTATATATATATATATATATATATATACATATATATATATATATATACCTATATATATATATCAAGGAATTGCTTAGGGTATTCTAATTCTAGCCCAATGTTTAAAACATTTCTGATTTCATCATCAATAAATTCAGGACTACAAATGCGGAAAGCTCTTAGAAACATTGAAGAAAGAAAATAAACGTTTAATACTATTTGGATGGGAATAATAATAATGGATATATGAGCTTACATTGGTTGGTTTACGATATACTTTAAATTTAAGGCTATTGTCATGACGTTCGATGGAGCAATCTAAGAAAGGTAAGGTACAATTTTTCTCAATTTCTAAAGTAAATTTAATAGAATCAACAAGGGTATCCAATTTAGTTAAAAAATCAAAGACATTTTTATCTTCTGGCCAAAGACAAAATTTCATGAATTTATTTATGACGAAATCAGAAATGTTTTTAACATTGGGCTAGAATTAAAATGCCCTAAACAATTCCTTAATATTGCTTACAATTTTGCAAGGAAATAATTTTTTGCTCCTCAGCCTAAATCACCTTTTAGTTATCATAATGTTTTAATTTTGTCATTTCAAGAAAATTTATTAAGTGTCATAGAATTATCAAAAATACTTAACGTAAAGGTAGTTTTTAAAAATTATAGTACAGTAAACATAAGCTCATCAACAATAGTATTGAAATTAAAAAAGGATGTATTTATAAAATTCCTTGCAATATGTGTAATCAATTTTACATAGGTCAAACTGCCAAACCCTTAAACTTAGCATTGAACAACACAAGAAAATTTTTAGTGATGGCAATAATTCTAGTGGAATATTCAAGCATATTGGATTAAATAATCATCCAGTTGATTAGGGTAATTCCTAGGCAATCTACTATACTAACAACATAATAGCAAGAAACTTAATAGAGTGTAGTTTGATCCATACCACCAGTGATCAAAATACCAACCTACATAATGGCATATATAAACTTGATAATTTTATCTGTCAAGAAATAAGCAAAATAATATCAGGTAAAATGTAACCCTGCGCCTATGACCTAATGTCGCTCTACCATCATTAGTGGATGCATTAACCTTTTCGACTGTGACCTAATGTCGCCCCACCATCATTAGTGTATGCATTGACCTACCGCCTTCCAGGGGGTAATTGTCCGCTACCCTTATTCAAACTGTCCTTGTTCCTTTTTCATGTATATATAATCTATGCATTTCTATTACTATGTACTTTTTGCACTGAAGATGTAATATACGAAAGCGCTCTGCTTCGTTAGTTTCTTTTTCCAAGTGGTCTACTTTGCATAAGTGAACACACATACCCGTGTTCTTACTAGAATATATATATATATATATATATACATATATATACATATATATGTATATATGTATACATATATATACATACACACCTCAACATATATATATACACATATATATACATATATATACATATCAACATATATATATATATTATATATATATCACATATATATACATATATACAATATATATACATACATATATATACATATATATATATATATATATATATATATACATATATATACATATATATGTATATATGTATACATATATATACATACACACCTCAACATATATATATACACATATATATACATATATACACACACACACACATATATATATATATATATATATATATATATATATATATATATATATATACACATTGGGATATATATTACACGTCTCAGGACGGCACAATACGAGAAGATACATATGAAGTGTATGACGTCGCGTACGTCGCAGCACCACAACCAAACGGCTGTTAAGGGTCAGGTGTAACCAGAACCCGACCGGAGACCACTTGACATGGAATTAAGCCGACCTGACCTTGACCTTTTAGGACACCTGGTGCGACAACGATACGATCGTTGAGAAACATACGTCTACGGAAGGAATGATCAAAACATTTGGCATATACCGGAAGCTGTCCACTACCCCGAGTATGTTAACATAGAATATTCTAAATTCATATTGATTTTTTCATTAAATGGTAGGTGATATGAGTAGTTGTCATACATGTAAAGAAAAGGAGAGACTTGTTAAACAATGTGGCATCCCAGGTCAGGCGATGTTGCCCCGACTCCCGACCTAGGAATTTCCGTGGGGTTGGGGGGGGGGGGTATAGTAATTACATAGAGAAGCTGAGTGCGGGTCTTCGGGCCGCTTGCACTCTATTTAATATTGGAAATATACATATTTGGAATTGAGTCATTGCATTGGTTCATTATGTATAATAAAATTGTGTTGTGAAATTATGCTAGAAGATAATGATATTGTTATGAAGAAATATAATTCATTAATTTACGCTCCCGTTGTATTGTTCCGCGATAGAAAGTAGTGCTATTGTGGTGCTAATGAGTGCTATAGAAAGTATTACTGTATGATGACAGTATATTGTATGTGATCCAATAAAATATTGTGCATTGTAAACTGTGAACCAAAGAAGACATGCATGGGTTATTATAGGTGAAATTGTTACCCTCTGAATGCATAGAAATTTGACGTAGACAACGTCAGTACAGATCAAGGCTAAGCGTTCCTTTCAGTAACTGACTTTCACCAAGAGAAGATGTGTGTTGAGCAAGTAGCTAGGGGAACCCCTTTGGTGAGTATTGAGTGAGAATTTTTCCGTAATATATTTAAATATGCAGTAGTGAACCAAGTGTAGAAGTCACATGATTAATAACGTATATTTAGTTTATCAGACCATGTATGGAAGGAAATAGGAAGGAGCGAATTTATGATGAGCCATGGTGGCGAAATTAATTATGGTATGTTTAAACATGTCAAGGTTAAATCAGTTGTATAGAGTGCTGAATCATGATGTAAACGATTTGATAATGAAATGTATTTAATTATTGATATAATAGAATGATTGTCAATGTAATTTATTGATTATCAATGAAAACTTTGATTATGAATGTAAATTACAGATTCCTCTGTACCTCAATTCACATATGACGGGCGCAGGCTTTGATATTCAACATACATTAATTCATGCCAATATTCCATTTTGTTCACAGAAAAGTGAACGTGGTGGCAGACACCCTCAGTCGCCATGTCGTTTTCATCGGTCAAGATCCCCCTCCTATCAACCTTACACAAGCCCACATTACCACAGCACAAAAGTCAGATCCCCTTTGGAAACGTGTTATATATTTTCTCACCTCTAGTGATACAACACAGATTATTTTTCTCCAAATATCGACAACTACACCTTAATAGACGAAGTATTGTATCACACTACAACACTGAAGAACAAACATGAACCCAACACTTCAGGGCTTCAGCTTGTTGTTCTTGCGGAACTCATTCCTGAAGTTCTGAAACTCGTACACAATTCACCCATTGCTGCCCACCCAGGAAAGGACAAATACTTGTCAAAAGCCAGATTGCAGTAATTCTGATTAACCATGAGGAAAGATATACACGCCTATATTGATGCCTGTCATTCATGCGTTTCACATAAAGGTTATATTAACGATCATGTTCCCATCTTAAATTATCCTGCCCATTGCAAACCTTTCGACACAGTAGCTATTGACCTTCTTATGTTACCACTCACCCCCAGTGGAAACCAATACCTTTTTGTTTATGTGGACATTTTTTCCCGATTCTGCATTCTTTCACCCTTACCAGAGAAGATAGCATAACACGTTGCAAAAAAGATTGTTGAAAAACTCATATGCCCCTACACTACGCCCAAAACACTAATTTCAGACAACGGAACAGAGTTCAACAATGAAATTCTCGCAAACATTTTTGTAAACACTTTAACATCACGAAATGCAACACTAGTCCTAATCACCCTAGCTCGACCGGTATAGTCATGAGACAGAATCACAAAATTCTAAATGTTCTCCGATATCTTGCGTCTGACATACGTTTTTCTTGGGATGAAGATGTACCAATGATTCAAGCTTGTATTAACAGTGTCATTACAGGTCAATATCGGAGTCACCATATTTTGTCCTCTTTGCCTTGGACAAAAAATCTCCCATATGATTTTACGACAGACTTACCCACTATTTACAATTTCGATTATGTCACAGTAAAAGTTCAACATTTCAACACTTTTTCAAGAGAATTCACAATACCTTTGCTCTCTCCAAAGATAATATTCCACGTCTTCATAATACAGGACATTGTGTGCACCCTCAACCACACACCCACATCCAAAATAAGTTCACGGGACCCTTTTGCGTTATTGGCCTAGTACCAAACAATAAAGTCAATCCACTTAGTTTGCAGAATTTAACAGAGACAGTCCTACACAGAGATAATATCAAAGTAGTATCTGGAGGCCTAGACCTCCAGCATATCCCATATCCATTTCCAACAACCACTCCATCACAAGATTCTCCCATCGCAAAAAAAAAAAAAAGCTACATAAGATCATACCTTCCAGTAGAACGGAATTGTATATACTTTCCACATGCCATTAGATTTAGATAAATATTATTAAGTTATCTTCTCCGAGCAAATCCCTGAGGACAGCGACTGATAGCCGGACCAAGCGCTGTTGGAAGAAGATATATTACACGTCACAGAACGTTACAATACAAGAAGATAGACATTAAAACATACGTCACGTACTTCGCAGCAGCATCACCAAACGGCTGTTGAGCGTTAAGTCTAACCAAAACCCGACCAGAGGTCATTTAACATGGAACTACACCGACCTTATCATGACTTCTTAGGACACCTGGTCCGACAACGATACGACCATTGAGAATCGTACGTCCATAGAAGGAATTATCTTTATATTTTATTTCTCACCATGTATTACTAAAATATGCCATGTCCTTCAATGTATCAACGATACGACCATTGAGAAGCGTAGGTCCACAGAAGGAATTATCTTTATATTTTATTTCTCACCATG
>NC_134795.1:47743567-47746067 GCF_046742065.1 Oratosquilla oratoria | reverse complement strand
GTTAAACAGGACCTGAGTTAGTCTCTCCAGTTCCTGGTGTGTATCTATCCATGTGGAGCAGTGTGAAAGGGCCCTCCTGACATATGCACCGATGGTGGAGTGTAAGTAACGGGAAGGGCACTCACTCCTTCCATTCAGGCAGAGTCCAGGGTTTGTTGGTTTCGTGTAAACTGTTGTTAGGAAGCCTGTCTGCTGTGCTGTGACGATAACGTCAAGGAAAGGGAGGTGTCCATTGTTGGCTTCTTCGTTGGTGAAGTTCTGTCCGGAGGCACTGATGAAGCGGGTTTTCAGGTTTTGAAGTTCCTTTTAGTCTCTTACTCGTACGAATATATCGTCCACGTAACGGCAGTAAATGGAGGGACGGGTCTCTGCTAGGGGCTCTGTCTCAATGGTACCCATGAAGAAATTTGTAAACAAAACTCCAAGGGGGTACCTATTGCCACACCATCGATTTGTTTGTACATCCTTCCATTAGGGCAGGTAAAGGGAGCTGCTTTGCTTCTTTAATACATATCTCCAGCAGCGATCTAAAGCTTTTCTCGAGGATGTTGAGAGGTGTGGTATCGTCGCAGTGGTACACTCTCTTGAGAATGAAATCGATGGTACGGTGTACGTTGACGTTCGTATATAGATTCTCTACGTCCAACGAAGCGATGATAGCATCCTCGTTAGATGGGGAATCTCGTAGGATTTCAAGAAAATCAGACGCTGAGGCAACAGTGTTGGTGCTGGGGATATATGGAGTAATAAGTTTGTTAAGTTTCTTGGCTATGGGGTACGTTGGTTTAGGTATTTGGGAAATGATGGGCCTAATGGAGTTGCCAGGTTTATGTGCATTGATGTTTTTAAAAATCGTCGGCAACAATAGGAGAACTATTAAGATATGTCAAATCTGAAGATAAAAGGATCGTGCGTTGTATTGAAGTTACACACAATAGAATAATCAACAGTGAATCCTCTTTAGCCTTCAGTCTCGTATGTCTACAAGTGAATATACTACCTGGCTACACACAAATATTATACAAATGTATATATATATATATACAAATGTATATATATACATATATACATATACAAATGTATATATATATATACAAATGTGTATATATATATATACATATATATACAAATATATATATATATACACAAATGTATATATATATATACACAAATGTATATATATACATACTGGTACATATATATATACATATATATATATATATATATATATATATATATATATATATATATATATGAGAAACTCGCTAGTGAACAGCGACATCAATCAGATAATTTTTATGACCATCGCGCAGAGGATTCGAGCCTACTGCTATGATGCCAAGAGGCTCCATTCTCAGGTGACCTTTATCCACTAAGCCACTGATGGTCTAAAACTCTATGAACTCGAAACGCTACTGGTTCCCGAGATTAAGAAAGGTCGCTAGCTGCCACCCAAATTTCCTGTTTCACCATAGACCTAACCACACTCGTAACAGGGGGTAAGGACCGGAATAAATCACTTTCACGCTTATCGCCATTGTAACCATATGAGAAATTTGCTAGTGAACAGCGACATCAATCAAACAATTTTTATGACCGTCGTGCAGAGGATTCGATCCTACTGCTATGATGCTAAGAGGCTCCATTGTCAGTCGCCTTAATTCACTAAGCCATTGATGGTCTAAAACTCTATGAACTCGAAACACTACTGGTTCCCGAGATTAGAAAAGGTAGGCCTTCTCGTAACCTACAAAAGCTAAACACAGAGGTACATTGTATTCTGTCGTTTTCTCGATTAATTGGTTCATCGACTGCAAATGGTCTGGAGTCAAATTCCGCTCCTAAAGCCTGCTTGTTCTCTTGGATGGCTTCCATCTAAAAATTGACTCAGTCTAATTGTAAGGATCTTGGAGAATACTTCATATACATTTGATAGCAAGCTAATCTATCGATAGTTACTAAGGTTCTTCTGGTCTCCTTTTTAATAAAGCAATATCACTACAGCATTACACTATGATTCAGGAATGCTTTCTTGACGTAAGCACTGGGTGTACACTTGAGCTAACTTAATATGAACTTCTTTCCCTGCATCGTTCAACAGATCTGTCTTCTCTAGGTGCTTTTCCTCATTTCATATTTCTAGAGCAAATTCTACTTATTCTTTTGTAATCTCTTGTACATTACTAACGTCTACAGATGAATTTACTGACTCAACTACGGTCTTTGACAAGTAAAGCTCTTGGTAAAATTCTTCTATTCTTTTTACCATTCTGGCTCGGCTTTTAATGATTTCTTCGTTTCTACCTTTCAAGCATATTATTTGCTGTCTTCTTAATGCATGTTTGCGCTCGGTCTCTTTTATACTTTTGCCTTTCCGAATAATTTCTCCTATTTCATTCATATTTCTCTTTCTTTTCTTTAATCTCTGCCTTCTATTGATATGCTTGTTTAGTTCTAATATTTCTATTTCTTCTCTACTGATTTTAATCTGCATGGTCCT
>NC_134795.1:47718567-47723567 GCF_046742065.1 Oratosquilla oratoria | reverse complement strand
CTTAAAAAGAAAAATCTACATCAAAGCATTCGTATGCAAATATTGCATCACTTCCCGCGGCGCGAAACTACTAAGTCATTGTGATTGAAAAAAGTAAACAAGAAAATATGTAAACAAGGAAATAAATAAACAAACTAATCTATAAATGTGCTGGTAGATAAAAATGAATAAATGGGTAGATAGAAATGTGAATAAATGAATTAATAAACAAATGAAAATAAGTAAAAAAGTGCATACATAAATTAAGCAAGTAAATAGAAAAATAAATCAATAAATCGGTATATAGATATGAATAATAAATAAATAAGTAAATAAACAAAGAAGCAAACAAGCAAACAAGCAGACAAGCAGACAAGCAGACAAGCAAACAAACAAACAAACAAGCAAACAACAAAACAACAAAACAACAAAACAACAAAACAACAAAACAACAAAACAACAAAACAACAAAACAACAAAACAACAAAACAACAAAACATCAAAACATCAAAACATCAAAACATCAGAACAAACAAGCAAACAGGCAAACAGGCAAACAGGCAAACAAGCAAGCAAACAAGCAAACAAACAAACAAACAAACAAACAAACAAACAAACAAACAAACAAACAAACAAACAAACAAACAAACAAACAAACAAACAAACAAACAAACAAACAAACAAACAAACAAAATTAAACCTATTGAGACATGAGGGAGACAATAGTTTGTAGCCCCGTACTTCCACGCGTTTACCAGGTTACGTAACTATGTAAACAACCTTGTAGTTTACTCTTTACTCGCCCGTCATAAACACTTGTACGGCTGGATAATAAAGCAAGGAAAATCACCCAGGAATGTTGGTCTCGCACGCAGACAAGAACGTAAATATCTTGAGACTTTAACATTGGGGATCTCTTGGGTCCGCATTGGAGTGGGAAAAATATGAGCTCGGAAAGAGGGGGAAGGAAAAGAAGAAGGAGTGAGGTTAGGCACGACAATAGCTGGGGTAGTAGAAAGGCATTAAAGAAAGAGTGAGATCAATCTAGGAAAGCAGACAGAAAAAGAGAAAGAGATAAAGAGAGAGAAATAGAGAGCGAGAATATATACATATATATATATATATATATATATATATGTATGTATGTATTTATATATATATATACATATATATATATATGTATTTGTATATGTATATATATATATATATATATGTATATATATATATGTATATATTATATATTATATATATATATATATATACATATATATATATATATATATATATATATATTTATATAAAGAGAGGGATAGAGGAAATAATAAAAACGAAAATAAGAGAATGTTAAGTAATAAAATATTTTTTGTCACATTCGGAATATATATTTGCAAGAAATGTAAAATACACAAACATGAGAGCATCAAGTCCAAAATAATGATAGGAATAATTTCCATAATTTTCACTAAATCGCAGAGCCACAGTGGTCGCCAATGGGCCAATGGTCATTATGACCTCTTCCCACAACAATCACCGGTTTGTGATATGAGAAGGGGTAGCAGTTGCCTGTTGTCAGCTCCCAGTGTAATAATGACAATAAAAAGAAGAAGACCGAGTGCCAGCCTATCGTGGCTGCACCTCTAGAAAGAGGTGAGGTCATCGAAAGGTTTTGGGGAGAGGAGCTCCTCTCAGACGTCCGTCACGCAGGATCACACGGCCTGTCTTTGGTCAAACAGGGTCACGGGGGAGAGGAGCTCAAAGTCAACCTCTGACCTCTTTACACAACCTTATGCGTAACATAAGCATCAAGAAACAAAAAATTTAAATCATTTACGAAACGTGGATCCTCAAATTTATTATCATTATATGTTTTTTTTTTCTTCCTTACGTACACAGAAGAAAGGTTGAAATTCCATATTTGTTGTGTACAAATGGTCAAATGATGTTTTATTATTTTGTATGTATATGTATGTATGTATGTATGTATGTATGTATGTATGTATGTATGTATGTATGTATGTATGTATGTATGTGTGTATGTATGTATGTACGTATATATGTATGTATGTATGTATGCATGTATGCATACCTGCATGTCAGTCAGTCTCTCGTGTAGGGGATTTGGTGGTGGGGGTGATGTGGTGGTGAAAGTGAAGGTGAAGGAGGAGGAGGAGGAGGAGGAGGAGGAGGAGGAGGAGGAGGAGGAGGTGGTGGTGGAGGAGGAGGTTGTGGAGGTGGTGACGACGAAGACGACAACGACGACGACGGCGGCGATGACGACGACAGCGATGGTGACGACGACAACGACGACGACGTCTACAATGGCAATGGTAAAATGTTAGTATGGTCAGATGATAAGGTGGAGTTAGAATAGTGGTGGTAATGTCGGTATTGGTGATGCGGTTGTTACTGCTATTGTTATTATTGTTGTTTGTTCCACTTTGTCAGGGCGACAATGAAGTGACCGAAGAAAATGATCACCCTGCACCCAACATATGGTCACATCTGTGCTCTGCCAGAGGTAAAAAGGGCTTAATTGTGAGTGAAGCAGCTTAGAAGAATAGACACGTGTCATATATAGCGTTCCTTAACCTGTATTGTCATGTCATAATGGATGTATTGTAACCCCATCAGACTGATGAGGCGAGCTGTTCTACTACTTGATTAGACGTTTGGTTGCGCAGTCTGTGCCTAATCCTATTCACATCAGAGTCCGAGATGTCTTTCCACCATGCCATGATCTTATCAAATGTGATAGTATATGGATGAGATGGACAACCTTTGGCACTCGTGCAAAATCTGGCGCACTAACGACTTTTTTCCAGCACACGAAACCCAGAGCTCACTTTAAAACAAATAACTGGTAGATCTCCAACTTCTTTCGTATGACCACTGGTAACCGTATATTGCGCTGGACGGTGGATTGGGGTTCTTCTGGGAAGTTAAGGGAAGGAGGGGGTTCTATACTTGTACGTGGGTCTATAAATTTACTCTGTTGGCACTCGAGAAAATAACATATATATCTCTTATTAGCACACACAGTTGCCTACCCCTGTGATACTACAACGAGAGTATTAGATTGAAAATTTCATATTCAAGATATGCAAAGTACAAGTCATTTGTGTCAGCAAAACAGGGAATAAATCTTCACCGAGATGATATAACCAAAGGTTTCATTTCTTCTTCTTCTTCTTCTTCTACTACTTCTTCTAAAAACTCTTGTAATCTCTTCTCTTCTATAATATTAGTTTTAATTTTCTCTAGATTATTTCATTAACCATTGGGGCTATCTAATGACTGAAAGGACCAGGAGCCCATTTTAACCCAGTGATATTTTTAATCAATAGACTTTTTATTTCTGTTTCAATAAATACTTCACTGAATGGCGGACCTGTGGCTTCAAAAGCCAATCTTTCCTTTTAATGGGTGTATTACACAATGTTACTTTGATTGCACGTAAGGTTTTGTGTGTTCTGGAACTTACAGAGGGTCTATACTTCAAGAATCTATATACGTATAGTTAGTAGGTTTACTTGTATACTGGGCCATAGTAACTTTAAAAAAAATTGTATAATGTATTATGTTGTATACTATAACTTGGTGAATAAAAATTAACCTAACTATGACAACTCTCTGCTCCTGAACACAGAAAATGGGAGTTAAGTTATAACAGGCTAGAACCCAGTTTCTATATTTTCGCTTTTTTCTTTCTAAGTGTAGTGATTGTGCTCATGTTCGTGGTAGAAATAATTGCTTACGCGGTTAAGGATGGAATTTCTTTCCATTGCTAATCTTGTATGTGATACAACTCTGGTACTCAAAATGTCATATAACTAATTACTGTATAATTTACGACTGGGTACAATGTTCCTGCTTCTCTTATTCTATCTTTCTATTCTATATCTTCTTTTTCCTTTCCTTCTTCCATCCCTTTCATAACTGCTATAATGAAAATACATCATATTAAATAAATATTCATTACGAGGTTTCAGTTATCTATTTGTCTGTTTTTCATTATTTTTTTCATTTTATTTATTTTTATTGTTTGATGTTTTCTGTGTATTTAAAACTGTCAGATTTCCCCCAGGGAATGCTTTCAGTCATTTATTATCAAATAAACGAATAAGAAATGAAATAACGTACCATTAGTAAGAAAAGAAACCAACTGAAGTTGATGTACTCCCACCACATTATCTCGGTGAAAAAAATGTCGGTCATTTACAGACCAAAGTGGAAAAGTTGTAGTGTTCTGTAACCAACACGTGTAGTTACCCCTTTAAGACTCGTGACCGCCAAGCACAGGACAAAACTATGGTCACCACTTAGAACGACATGGGTTCGATTAATTTATATCAATATAAATTGATCGAACGCATGTCGTTTTAAGGGATGACCATAATTCTCTCCTGTGCTTGGCGGTCACGAGTCTTAAAGGGGTAACTGCACATGTTTGTTACCAAATGTAGTGTTACCAATGTTGGCTCCACTAATAGTCGCCCTTGTTGGAAGCGACCAGCCTGAAACGAGTGGTAGGGACAAGGTATGGGAAGCTTTTTCACCAAGGGGAGTCAGAACACACCATTGAGTTTGCCATGGTATGATTACCTTTTGGAATGAGCACTTCCGTACTCTGTGCCGACGGCTGATGGTATTCTCGTCGGAATGTACCTGTCAGAACATAGTTCGCCGCGGTGTATTTACCCTTACGCACCCTTGGGATGAACACTTCCGTGCTCAGTGCTAACGGCTGGTACTATTCCTTAAAGAACAGCTATCTTCCAGAAGAATAGCTAGGATATTTAAAGTCAATCCCATGACTGATGTCTGTTTATTGAAAATGTCGACGATACTATCTACAGTACAATAATGGTGGCGAAATTATTGATTCTTTGTTTTTAGTTTACAATAATTTAAAATCTTTTTACAATACATATATATCGTTGTTACAGGATACAGAGGAATATTTTTATTTCATTTACAAATTAAGTAAAGTTGCTGGAGTGAATACATGTATATTTATATCA
>NC_134795.1:47706067-47708567 GCF_046742065.1 Oratosquilla oratoria | reverse complement strand
ACACACACACACACACACACACACACACACACACACACACACACACACACACACACACACACACACACACACACACACACACACACACACATACACATATATATATATATATATATATATATATATATATACAGTATATATATATATATATATATAGATATATATATATATATATATATACGTATACATATATATATATATATATATATACATATATATACATATATATACATATATATACATATATATACATATATACGTATACATATATATACATATATATATACATATATATACATATATATATATACCTATATATACATATATATATACATACATATATATATATATGTTCTAGTCGATTTTTGTATGGTTTATTTTTTATATTTGGAATCAGTTTTGCAGCTCGCTGTTATACTTTTTCCAATCTGTCAATGTCTTTAATGAGATTCGGTGACCATACGGAAACAGCATATTCCAAATGTGGATGAACTAACAATTTATATAGATTGTTAATGAGAGATAAACTTCTGAAGTCAAAAGATTGCGCAATCAGTCCTAGAATCTTATTTGCTTTCTCAGAGGCTGAAATACACTGCTTAGATGATTTGAGACCGTTACTGATAATTACCCCGATATCCCTCTCACTATCCACTTTTGTTAACGAATTTCTAAATAACTTGTAATCGTAACTATTATTATTTTTACTTATGTGCATAACCTTACATTTATATGTGTTAAATTTCATTAGCCACGTTTCAGACCATTGCTGTAATTTATCTAAATCCTCTTGAATATCTAATTGATGTAAGTGATCATTTGTCATTCCGAACAGTTTTGTATCATCGGCAAATTTGTAGACAATAGCTTTTAGTCCATGGTCTATATCATTTACATATACTATGAATAGAAATAGCCCAAGAACGGAACCCCAAGGAACTCCACACGTAACATTTTTCCATCGTGAAGTTTTACCATTTAAAACAACTCTCTGTTTTTTATCATACAACAAATTTCTAGTCCAACTTAATTGGTTATCATTTACTCCGTGTGAAGCTAATTTAGTAAGTAGTCTTTCGTGGGGGGGCGGTATTAAAAGCTTTTGCAAAGTCTAAATATATTAAATCTATATTGTTTCTTTTGTCATAATTCGAGATGACTGTGTTGTACAATTCGAATAAGTTAGTCACGCAAGAACGTTTCCGTCTGAATCCATGCTGGCTATCATTTATCAAACAGTTACTTTCTAAATGATGTTCGATAGCATCTCTGATGATAATTTCCATAATTCTTCATACGACTTAAGTCAAGCTTATAGACCTGTAGTTATTTGGTTTCTTTTTGTCACCTTTTTTTGAATAAGGGAGTAACGTTAGCTAGGTTCCATTCTCTTGGGACATCTCTGGATATGATGAATTTTTTTAAATAATTTCTAATAGAATAACAATCTCATTTCTTATTTCCTTTAAGATTCTTCGATACTAACAGTCAGGCCCTGGTGTTTTATTAACTTTGAGTTCCTCTATACACCTTTTAATTTTTTCTTTTGTTATATTTACCGTAGTAAGTTCACCCTAGATTTTTCAGTATGGAGTTCACATTGAAGTGTTTCGTTTACGAATATTGAGCTTAAATAGTTGTTTAAACTATCACATATTCAATCGTTTGAATACTCAAGTTGACCATCAGTATATAATAGTGGGCCGATGTGATTCCCAATAACCTTTTTATCTCTAATGTAACTGTAGAATTCTTTGGGATTCTCTTTGAATTTATCAGCTATATTCATTTCGTATTGTAATTTTCTTTTCTTTTTTCTTCTTTTTCGAATCTTTCTGTATTATTACATAAATTTGATAGTCGTTAGGTGCATCCATGCACTTGTAATTTCTATTAGTCTGTCTCTTTTAGCAATACTATTTTCAGTTTCGTTGTCGAGTCATATTGGGTGAGCCTGATTTAGGGTGTGTGTGTCCTTAACGGGATATATGTATGAATCATCGTTGTAAATGTATTATAAAATATTTCCCACATCTGATCTACAGATTTTTCGCTTAAATTTGCCTCCCAATCTGTAATCTGAATCTCCTGACGTAGTCCTATGGACTAAGATTGACTAAAATCGGGAACTTTAGATACACAGGTATCCATTATAATTTTTTTTAGCAGTTTGAATATAAGTTGTGGTAGTTGTATATATATATATATATATATATGTATATATATATATATTATATATATATATATATCTAATATATATATATGTACACACGTATATATATATATATATACATATATATATATATGTATATATATATTTATACATATATATATACAGTATAACAGTATATATATATATATATAATATATGTATAAATATATATCATAAATATATATATATATATATATATATATACATATATATACACATATATATATATATATCATATATATATATATATATATATATATATATATGTATATATGTATATATATTATA
>NC_134795.1:47696067-47698567 GCF_046742065.1 Oratosquilla oratoria | reverse complement strand
CCCGCTGATTGGCTAATCGTTCCCCATCCCTTGCGAGCTAACGCAGCTAAGGTTATTCTCACTGCGGGTCGCGCCAGGCTAACATGTCCTTCTCGGTAATTGGTGACTGGGCTCGTTGTGATGTGTGCGGCTTCTATGGTTTTCCTTAATCTCTTTTCCAGTCCTTCGTGGAGAACCTCGACGTTATTCCAGTTGCGGAGATGTCCGTGTGTATCTACGTGTACCGCCAAGGAGTTAGAAGTTCTGTGGTGGCGTAGATCACTCATGTGTGCGTACACTCTTTTTTCGATGTCACGCGATAACCCTCCTTTATATATATATATATATATATATATATATATATATATATGTATATATGTATATTAATATATATATATATGTATATATATATGTATATATATATATATGTATATATGTATACAATATATATATACATAAATATATATGTATATGATATATTTATATATATATATATATATATATATATATATATATATATATATATTTATATATATATATATATATATATATATATATTGTTATGCCATGACTTCCCAGGGCACAATGATCCCCGAGTATTCTAATTGAGGGCCCCAATATGGCGTAACAAAGTCCGAATTATGAGAGAGGACTTGGGCCCTTAAGTTATGTGTAATTACCAGTCAACTGTTTCTTAAGAGCATTCAACTATATTGTTTCAAATAAAGAGCAACAGAGGAAAATAGATTTAATTACAAATGAAAGCTTAAGCATGACAGAACAATTCCAATTTAGAATGAGATGCTGCCGGCGAATGAGAATTGAAACATGGAAAAGCCGGCAGCTTTCAACAAGAGTATTTAAGAAAATAAGGATCTTTGCACAAGTATAACCATTACCATATAGACATAGACACACTCGGAATATAATAATCAAAGTTAATTTACTCACTAGAGACCTAACTGCACTGGAACTAAAAATGTTTAATCTTACTTGACACAGGGTATTCTCACCAGTTCTTACAAGCTCGGTCCCTCCAGGCAACTCAACCCTAACTCACCTGGCCGACCGCCCACGTCACCTTCGGCCACCAATAAAGCAAAACTAAAGGCATCCACATTCTTTGTTACAAGACACAAGTTTATATCTGACTGTACATGACGATTACATATAATTATTCATGTACTAGTGCGTTTAAGCATTCACATTACACCACCATACAAGGAATACATTCATCGTACCTTCGAACAACGTATCACCTAGCAGACGACAGTAGTCGTTGAAGGCGAACGGACAATAAACTTGCATAGTACATGGTTTCATACATAATACATAGTTTCATACATAGTACATACACAATACATAATTTACATAATACATAGTTTATCATAGAAAAAATGCACTCTTGCATAACAATATATATAATATATGATATATATATAAATTATATATATACATATATGCAGTATGTATATATATATATATATATATATGTACATATATATATATATATATGTATATAAACATATATATATATATATGCGTAAGTAACCACTAGGAAAAGTAAACTAACGAAGCAGAGCGCTTTCGTGTAATTACATCTTCAGTGCAGATACAAAGAAGGAATTATAAGATGAAGAAACAAGGTACAGAATATATGACATAGTGAAGAGGGCATTCGGAGAGGTAGTGGAAAAAGTACACGTGACGGACGTTTGGGCCGTCCTGGTAGCCAACAAGTATGAGACGTTTGGGCCGTCCTGGTAACCAACAAGTATGGGACAACTGCTCATAATTTATATTACAATTCAAACAATTTTGAAATTTCATGAGAAATAAAACTATCTAATTTGTACAAACCTTGATGAAGATTAACATTTATCCCCTTACTAGATTTGATCAAACTGCATTCAATTAAATTTATTTCTGTTATGTTGTTGTTGTATGTGATGACTTTAGCGTTATCCCAGTCAACTGGGTGGTTAAAATGGTTCATGTGGTTGAATATACCGCTAGATTGGTTTCCCTCTCTAACGTATTTCTTATGTTGATTGATTCGTGTTGTGAGTGTTTTAGCAGTCTGACCAACATAAAACTGATTACATGATTTGCAAGGTATTTTGTACACACACCCTTTATTATTATTGACAGAATTATTTATGAGCAGTTGTCTTACAGTGTTCTTATTATTTCAATAATAAGAACACTGTAAGACAACTGCTCATAAATAATTCTGTCAATAGTAATAAAGGGTGTGTGTACAAAATACCTTGCAAATCATGTAATCAGTTTTATGTTGGTCAGACTGCTAAAACACTCACAACACGAATCAATCAACATAAGAAATACGTTACAGAGGGAAACCAATCTAGCGGTATATTCAACCACATGAACCATTTTAACCACCCAGTTGACTGGGATAACGCTAAAGTCATCACATACAACAACAACATAACAGAAAGAAATTTAATTGAATGCAGCTTGATATGTGATATGTGATAGAAGAAAGCTAAAGATAAAT
>NC_134795.1:47683567-47686067 GCF_046742065.1 Oratosquilla oratoria | reverse complement strand
CTCTCTCCTCAGCACACTCGTAGGTGTACGAATCTCAGGTGACCCGGGGGTACACCAATTTACTGTGGATGTCTCCGTGGACTTTTCCATCAGTCTTCGTATTGGCTGGATTCCCCAATTGACCTCTTACATACTACTTGACTGGACATGCATAGCCGCTACGACCGAGCTAAGCCACGACTCTCTCTTGTGGATTCGCCCCATGGGTGGCACACTACTTCCCCTTCTGTGGGCTCACCTCTGGGCAATCGGCGATTGTCCACCAGGTCCTGAAGTCCTACACCCCTGTCAAGCGGGCAATTGTGAATTGAGTTGGGTTCATGATCCCAACTCGAGCTAAAGAATTTCCCCATTTTCCAATACTACTCCGAATGAAAGTGCTCGGTAACCATCGTTTGTAGTCCCTCTCCTAGGCTAATATTGACTTCTTTATCCCCCCCCCCTAAGTTGACCTTTAGTTCCTTCACCTGGCTGTTGCTGAAATTTCCTTTTACAACATATGAAATATATGCATCCTTAATCCTAGGACATCTCAACCTTACACATGTATAAAAGTATAGGTGGGTTACATTTAAGCTTTATGGTCCAATATATAGGAACATTGAGGCATCTTTGCATTAATTTGCACGAGCATTCGTTTTTCTTTGGACATATACTGGCACGATATGATCCCTACATTTCCTATTGCAGTTAACTACTGTCATCTTAGCACCTTAAATCACTAGATATGGGACCAACTGGTCGGATTGTTCCAATTGATTCTCTTCAGTATTCTTCGATGAGCCGTCTTCAATGTTCTTCAATGTTCGATGCATCCGCTCCACCATTCCATTCGCTTGGGGATGGTCTGGGGTAGTGTAGAGCAGGGTGATTTGCTGTTCTCCACACAACTTCTTGAAAGCCATGTTGGTGAATTCTGCTCCATTGTCTGCTACGATTCTCTCTGGGGTGCCGTAGTCTGCGAAGAACTGGGTTAGGGAGTGTAGTATGTGTTGGTGGTGTTTTGTTCTCAATGGGAAAAACCTAACGAACCTACTGTAGTGATCGATTATTGTCATAATATACCTATATCTCTGCGTCCCGGACACCATATCTGTTAGGTCTATGCCTATTCTCTCCATTGCCTTTGTAGCAGGGGGAACCTCTTTGTATTGCTGTGACAACCCTTGTGTACCCTTGAACCTCTGACAAGTAATGCATTTCTTTACAAAATTACATACATCTACCTTTAAATTTGGCCAATAGAACAGCTCCTCCTGGGTTAGATTCCCATTCATGTCTATCTTCCATCCTCGCTCTCGTTTCTTCTTCCTCTCCCGAATTGGATTCCCATTCCGTTTTATTGTTCATTTTTACCTGAGTGCCTTTAATTATGTGTAGTTCCATCAAAGCTATACACCTTAACACGTCATTTCCCCACACAATCTCATCCGCTATTTCTACTCTTAATGACTGCCGAGGATCTATTCTGTCTCTGATGACTGTACTGCCAATCCACAGGGTACACAAGCTTTGTCTAAGTCGACACACAGATAAGTGAGCTTCAGGTTGGTTAATAGCGTAAATCCCACCGCTCGGCCACCAATAATGTGGTGCCGTCGATTGATTTAGTGTTTAACCAAGAGCACCTCCAATGGGAGTGATCAGAGATACCCACATAATAACGATTTGGGAAATAAAAAAATCAAGGTATACGCTGCCACCACCCAATCGTCTATATGGATATATCTGACCATAAATGGAAACTGCTCCTTGTTATTCACGTCTGACTCCGTCCCCTTTCCTCAGGTCGTTCGGGGTTGGTCCTGGGTAGCGAAAAGGCCTATGCCCAAGTGGGGGGTAGTAAAAGAATATAAGCCACCAATAATGTGGGGCCACCAATAATGTGGGGGTAGTAAAAGAAAATAAGCGAAGGTCTGCTATGTGTTAATTATTACACTGAAGCAAAAATATAGTAAGGAAATACAAAAGTATATTGTGGTTTTCTCCAACTAATCTATTGATCCTTACAATATGAAAAATATATGGGTATGCGAGACATTTAATAACACAGTTTTTTCTTTCTTATGGGCATCATAAATAAGGTCACAGGCACGTGGAAAAACGTAGTTATTTACGCTCCAACCTTCCGGTCACTGTATAAGTCTACTTACAATATTGTGTCTACCTTCAAGCACTGTGTCTACCTTCAACCCCGTATTCTTATTAGAGAACGATCACAGACCGAATTGTACTCTAAGGATTACACTCTCATAGCTAATGTTAAATGTATATACGCAAAGTGTTTGTGAAGTACACTCCCTTAAACCCCTTTTTCCATATCTGTTATCGGAATCATTTTTGGCATCAGATTAAAATTTTAGCTGCGCACAAAAAGAACGAGACGGCTATGTGTTCGTATCTATGGGTAAACTACTAACCTCCCTGTTGTATTATTTCGTAAAACTTCATTTCGCTTCTCAACAGAGCCCCTAGCTGCTACAATCTCTCCCTACACTAT
>NC_134795.1:47663567-47668567 GCF_046742065.1 Oratosquilla oratoria | reverse complement strand
TACAACACCCCGAGTTTTGCTGCTTTTCACTCTGCCACCTGTCTTTAAGTCACTTGGGCGGTCTCCATACCAGGCATGGTTAGCTTTACTATCGTTCTACGGACTTTCTCTTTTATTTCATTTATTCATTCTCTTTTTATTTTATTTATTCATCCATTTTTAAGATATTTTTCTGTCACAAATCACTCCTGCCACCATCCTCTGTCCTCTCCATCCAGCCTGCATTTTTCTATCGCATTCTTCATTGTACAATTGACCCCGACTCTTTTCTATCGTAATATCTATAACTTTGTAGAGTTGACCTTAACCCTTTGAACTCATTGATTTTCCATGCCTCTATACTTTCGTCACCTCACTTATCCCCCGGTCATCTCTCATATGTACATCCAAGTATCTCGTTTTCCTTTTCTTTAAAACAAAATATTGCATACTGTTGGGGGAATGTGGACTATGTGCTGCATCAAGTGGTAGTTATATTTAAGACATATCCCTAACTGGGCTGCATGATTAATACGTCCAGTTCAACCTTCTTTTTTTAACTTACATTAACCTTGAATCCAGTGTTGATCTACATTAATCTAGCTCCGTATCTAATATAAAATTCTATTGTTCTCATATGATTTTTACCCTACAACTAAGACCTAATCGGTCTAGAAAGATGGTGAACGAAAAGAACATTTCGTTTCCACTAGTCAGCGACCTCATGATTAAGGAAACCAAGAGGACTGCTGGTATGATTTTGACTATCGTACACAGATCACCTAAACCAGACCATCCGCTTTCGCGATATCAGTTTCTGTAGCAAACGAAGAATTCTCGTAAAATTGAATGGTACCTATGTGTAAAAGGGGATATTGTTAGTGAACACGTTTAGGGATACTTGAGAGGTTAACGAATGGAAGACTTAGTAACCATATACTGAGCGCTGAAACAATTGTTTTTTTTTTTTAAGAGAGGGTGAGACAACTTTATGGAAAGGGATGACAGGTGGTAAGAAACATGGAACTGATTAGTGTAGGGCTTAGAATCTCTTGTAGTCTCTTCCATTTTTCTATTTTTATTTCGCAGCTCTGGAGGTATGTGGCAGAAGTCAGGAGGATAGAAATGAAACCTGAAGGTTACCTCTCTGGTAAGGTGAAATCACCCTCGCCCTTCATCAGAGAAGGAAGAGCGTAAGATGACCTATAGCTCATGATCTGTGATCTATGGACATGACCTGACCGTAGATAAGTCGAACAATAGAATCGTTTGGACTACTACTAAGAGGTCGCTTCAAATGACTCATTTACTACGTAGCCTCAAATGAAAAACCATCCAAGGAGATCTGGCTAGGTCAGCTGGTGTACTAAGCATTTCCGTGTGTGACTGAAAATTATTTCGCCAATGAAAACGACGATATCACCATCGTGATGTAAATAGTTCGCCATTTTGGGTATGACGATATTTTGGAAACTCAAACTGATATTCAGCAGTGCCTAAACTAAACTAACCTAGTCTCGCCTAACCTAATCTAACCTAATCTAGTTTAACCGATTATGGTCTAGTTTACCTAGTCTTATCTAACCTAACCTTTTTTATTCTTTTGATATCAACAAATGAGTCTATATATCCATCTATGATCCTTTGACATAGTTTAACATTTTTATTTTTATTAAAATACTTTAAGTATTGTCAATAAATTACCTTAGTGTAAAAACGAAATCGCCCGATATAACCAAGGAAATATTTTTGGAAAATTTCCTTCTGCAAAAAAGGACTAATGGTGACGACTTTCAAACACAAAAACAGAACTGTTTATCAACGGTTCCTTTCCCGTCTTTGAATGCTCCAGGTCCCTTTCTACTGTAATTTGGGTGACGTCATATTATCCAGAGATACTTTGACGCTATTTGATTCTATTTTACCAGCACTTCTTTCCTTATGATCAATCTTGCGTCTCTGTTTAGTATTTTCTGATATTTCAAATGTTGGTTCTATTTTGAGGTTGGGATTCTACACATATACATGGCGGTTTTTTAATATGTCAAAAAGGGTTGGGTTAGGTTGGGTTAAGTTGGATTAGGCTAAGTTGGGTTGAGTTGGGTTAGGTTAGGTTAGGTTGGGTTAGGTTATGTTGAATTGGGTTAGGTTGATTTGGGTTAGGTTGAATTTGGATGGGTTGGGTTGAGTTTGGTTGAGTTATACAACCATTAAACCGAAGTCTCTATATTAGCAAACACGGCGAAGGTGGCGAGGAGCCTACACCAGGAGCTGAATTGCCGCGGGCGAAGCTGTCATCTTTGCCCTTTGATGCGCTTTGGGAATTGTTGGGGCCATGTAACGGACTCTTACCGCTGGGAACCGGAGAAGAGTGCGGGATTCGAATCCACAACTAAGCGAATGCGACACCAGCACGCTTCCGATGATGCAAGCCACGGAGGTGAAGTGAGACTGATGACATCATCATCAATAAACTCCTCAAAGCAATGTAATGAGGAAAGTAATCTGAGTGATGACTCAACGTCATCAACACATGGTATGTAATGAGATGGTGTGGTTGAGATGAATTGTGGGTAATAAGAGCCCTAATGGAGACCGTTTATAAATAATAACTGTCATACCTGACCCATGCTTACTGATGAAAGCAACATGATAGCTAGTTTGGCTGTCATAAAACAGGCGCTGTTTATTTCATGGATTTCATTACGAAACCAAATGGCATTATTCGGTTGAAAGACGGCCCCGGAATGAGGATATGAATTGTACTCGTACGTCTTTACCAAAGTGATAAACTTCGATGGTCCCCTTGTATCTGGGAACATATATATATACCAAGGCTTTTTCCCGCTTACAAGGGGGGTAACCAAAAAGAAAGGCATAAAATCATTCCCACCCATTCCATCCCTGAATACACTCCACACCCCTCCACCCTCCCTCTTATCTTAGCACCTCCTGATCTGGGAACATCTTGATTAAGATACGTTTTGCTAGGTGCGATTATCGCTCAATGATGATTCTCATATAATCATCTATAGCAGTGTTTCTCAACCTTTTTTGTTCTGTGGGCCCTTTTGACACGATAAAAAACCTTGTGGCCCCCCATGCCAACTCTATCCATCCCTCACCCTGATCACCCAAAGAAGTGAAAATATTATGGACTCAAAACACTTCAGGTATGAATCAAATAACAATATTAGTTGGATAAATTTATCTGTTGAATACTATCAAAATGAAAAAAGCAGGAATACATGTAGGCGAACTTGGCTCTTTTTTCAAAAAGTTTCAGCGGGATCCCTGTGACTGATGCAAGGCTGCCAACTTATAGATATTTGGCTCCAGAGATGTCAGAGGAAGACGTAAATCGCCTTTTTCCTATATCAAGGCAGTTTCGAGTCTTTGACAGCAAATGCATCACCCGACTGAAACCAGTCTCAACTAAGTACGACTTGGGAAAAGCAAGTAGAAGCAACTTCAACTTCCAGAACAGTGGGTACTTTTCATATACATCTTGATATATCCACAGCTTATGGCGCCCTCCACGCTTGAACCCTGCTCGAGCTGTTGTGTCTTTCTGCAGTTCAATGACAATTTCTTGTAGGGTGACATCAACTTCAGATGCATCGGCAATGAACGGTTCCACAAACTAGTCAGGCACGGTCATTTGAAGTAGGTCAGAAAAGTGAGTTTCCATATCATTATGCAACTGCTTCAGATGGTCGACATACACTGCTAGTTCAGCATCAAGCAGCTTGGTGGATATACTTGCTAAGGATGGAAACTGGGCAAACTCCCCTCTATCAAGGTTCGGCCAGAACAGCTTGAGTTTCCTTATAAATGCAGTATCGCCTCCTTGCATAAAAACAAGGTGGACTCATTTCCTTGAAGCTCTTTGTTTAGAACATTTAGCTTTTCAAATATGTCTGTCAGGTAGAGTATATCGCTCTTTGCATCAACAAGCTTTTGTCAGAGTTCCGTCTCACTCAAGAAAGAGATAACGTTGTCCCAAAGTGCAACAAAACGTTGCAAACAATTACCCTTAGACAGCTACCTTACTTCCGTGTGCAACACAAGTCGTTCGAATTCTTCATTATTCTTCCCACATAGTTGCTGAAAAAGGCGATCATGCAGAGCATTCTTTTTTATCAAGTTGACAGCTTCGATAACATATCTAAGTGCTTCATGCAGACGTCCTGCTAAGTTTTTGGCGACCAGGTGATGCCGGTGAACAACACAGTGCACACAAACGACGTTGGTGACAGCTTTTTTCAAGTACGCACTGAATCCCCGATACCTTCCGACCATAGCAGCAGCGCCATCTGGGGCACAAGCCACGATGATCTTGAGTGGAATGTTGTTTTCCTCAAAATATGACTCAAGTTTTGTGAAGATTGACTCGCCATTATTGTCAATTGTTAATTTCAATGCAAAAATCAGTTCTTCACGTATTCCATCAACATCAACTATCCTTGCGAACGCCATCAAACGGGCAGAATTATCAGGTAAAGTAGTTTCGTCAAGTTAAAGCAAGAACTCATTCACCAGCAGCTTTAAGACTAATTGGCTCTCAACATCAGCAGCTATTTCATCGATGCGTCGCGATACTGAAGAGTTACTCAGCGGAATAACACTAGTTACCTCGTGTGGACTTTGCTTCTTGATTGTTGAAAGCACTATGGCCACTGCCGGCATGATGAGAGATTCACCAATAGTATGAGGTTTGCCTACTTTTGCTATCAAATTGGATATCTTGTAAGAAGCCAGCATTCCTCCGTCTATTTTTGCCACTTTTTGTGTGAGCATAAATTTCACTGTCATCCTTCCTTGGAACTCATCGCGTAAATTCTTGAAAAACTCTAGCGACTTGTCTTTCTTGTCTTTATGTGTAGTCTCCAGATGATTTTTTTAGTGTTCTGGGGGCACATACTTTCATTTGACATAGTGGCCTTGCATATCAGGCACATGGGCATTGCAGAATTTTGTGGGACTTGATGAATCTATAAGCAAGATACTCGACTGAATAT
>NC_134795.1:47633567-47651067 GCF_046742065.1 Oratosquilla oratoria | reverse complement strand
TCACGAGTCACAATCAACTGTAGAATGTCCAACCCAGCAACACTCAATTGCACAATCTCCACCCCACGTTCGTGTCGATGGGGGGGGGGGGGTCTACAATTGATCCAGAAATACAAATTCTTCTTCAAAAATTGGGTAAACAGTTATTAGAGGTTCCTGCATAGCTTCTCTTAAACGTTCTCTCAAAAACCTTAACTCTTCCTTCTATTCCATTCAAGAACTTCATCCCTGCGACCCTCCCCCCTACGGGGCAGAGTCACCTAGCATTCTTTCAAAGTTCGAGACACGTAATCTAAAAAAAAAAAAAAAAAAAAAAAAAACACGATAACTTCCGTACAGTTTTGCAACCGTTCAGGAATATATCCTTCTCCTACACCTTTTTGGTGCCTTATTGTCCCCAAGGGTAGAAGCGCTGTTTATTACTGGCAAAATTCCTTATTCCCCGTAGACCTTCTTATCTTCGAGAACTTCAAACCTGTTTCCGATCCCCAAGTTACTCAGCTTCATCGTCTCAAAGACTTCATTAGGTCTTGTTCAACTCTGCAATTCTCAACAAAGCTTAATCCTTTACGTGCGCTGACTTGCTCTACAAATCTTCTTCTGGCTAGAACTAGGTTATTCTATTCAGCCCTGTGTGTGTGTGTGTGTGTGTGTGTGTGTGTGTGTGTGTGTGTGTGTGTGTGTGTGTGTGTGTGTGTGTGTGTGTGTGTGTGTGTGTGTTCGTACACGAAATTACTTTCAAGATATATTAGCCATTTTCCCAAGAGAAAAATAACCTCAAATGTACATCCACACGTTTTACTCATATAAAAATTAATCTTAAACAAACACTACGCTTGAAAGAAATAGAAATCATTAACAAACTAGTAAAGAGAATAAAGAGATAAAATAAAATAGAAAACACCAGTGAACATTAATAGGAAGGCGCTGAATACGGACTCCACACGCAAGCCGCGGGTGATTTTGGCCAGGCGTTAGGTTGGCGTGACCCTTCAGCCACATGGACAAAAAGTCCAAATTTGCCTGCCACCTTAACCGGCGGTGGAGCGCAGATTACAGTCATTGGCGAGCTCCTAACCACGTCTGATCTTGTGTGATACATTGGGTGCAGAAGGAGAAATGCAGACCAGGGGAGCAAGGAAACTTAGATTTTATTTTATTTTTCATTTATTCGGTTTTTTTTTTTTTTTTCATTTGTGAAATCTGAAGTTATTTCTGGCCGTAGGCCAGTGTATGCCGTGGGTCGGTGTAAGCGATTTTTCATCATACATGTAGGCATACATGCATACATACATACATAAATATACATACACACATACGTACATACAGGCATACAGGCCATACGGGCAGACAGGCAGGAAGATAGTCAGGCAGCTATGGGGGCAAACAGACAGATGAAGAAGTAAGCAGGCGTGGGGCATGCAGTGAGGTAGGTAGGCAGAGGAGAAAGAAGGAAGGTCAAGCAGGCATGGATGCAGGTATTAGGGTGGGCAAGCAAGCAGGAAGGAAGGAAAGCAGGAGAGCGGGCAAGCAGGCAGGGGCAATAGGCAGCCACGGCCAGGACCGCAGTTAGGAAGGCAGCCATGGGCAGGCGGGTAGGCAGGCAGGCAAGGAAACAGCCAAGGGATAATAGGCAAGAGAGATATGTAGCGGGGCAGACAGAGAAGGGGGCAGGCAAGGGAAATAGTTAGCGGGACAGACAGAAATTGAGGCAGTCAAGGGAGATAGGTAGTGGGGTAGAGTAAAAGGGGGCAGTTAACGGAGGTAGAAAACGCGGCAGCCAGAAATGGGGCAGTCAAGGAAGATAGGTAGAGGGACTGACAGAAATGGGGTCAGTCAAGGGAAATAGGTGGCGAGGCAGACAGAAATGGGGGCAGTCAATAGAGATAGGTAGTGTGGAAGAGAGAAATGGGGGCAATCAAGGGAAATAGGTAGAGGGACAGACAGAAATGGGGGCAGTCATGGGAGGTAGATAGTCGGGCAGATAGAAATGGGGGCAGTCAAAGGAGGGAGGTAGTGTAGATTTGTAGTTTCTATCTACATTATTAAGGTACTGGTGTTTGGAGAAGCAAAGTCTGAGTGGTGTCTTTTCTTTACTGTTCCAGTGTTCTCTCTGGTTTATACATGCAATGCAACCTCCGAAGTAGCCTCGGGGGGTCGACAGATTCTACATACATTTTACATATATACAAAGGTTGCCATATCTACATTGGAAAAAAATGTTAATTGCTTTGGATTGAGCGACGATGACAGGCACCGGACAGGCGCAGCTTCTATTGTAGTCGAGGAGCGCAGTCTCTTTTGTCCGATGCAGATGTCCTGGGCGTTTTCACTCGAGACTGCGGAAGTAGATATTATTTCCGTTCATCTAGACAAAAATATACATTTATGAAGTTGTCGCTCGATTGCAAAGATTATCACGAGGGAGGTGAACTAGAGGTTTTAGTGGAGAGTATTGGTGATGGTCCTCTATTGCAGGGGTAGTGTGAATTTGTGAAGAGAGTCTCTATGTCGAGACAACGGGGTACTCTTTTGATATGATCTTTATGGAAGACGGTCTCCGTAAGATCGTGTAACCTGAGTGCTTTGACTTTGTTCTTTGACTCATGTCCAAGTATGCGATAGGGTCCAGAGAATTTAGAGGAGAGCTTCGAGGTTCGGGTATGGTTACGGGTGTAAACTGTCTCCAATTTAAAAGGTACAAGCTCTGGCTGATTTGTTATGCAAGCAGACCATTTCGTCCTTAGATGAAGAGTATTATGTATTCTTTTGATAAGATTATTGAAATTTGTTACTTTGACCTTGACATAATAATTGAAATTGTGAACGGGAGGTAATTCTAAAAGAAGACCATAAGGGAGCCTTTTGTTCGAGTCAAAGAGGACAAAATTAGGAAATTATGATATTGACCTGTTAATGGAACTATTTATGCAAGCTTGAATCATGGGGACATGTTCATCCGAAAGTTGAAGATCAGAAGCAAGTTGTCTAGAAACATTGAGAATCTTTCTATTCTGGTGTTCAACTAAGCCATTAGAACTAACATGATAAGCAGTAGTGTTGGATTTCTCAATTTGAAAGTAATTGTAAGTTTGCGAAAGAATATCATTGTTGAATTCAGACCCGTTGTCAGAAATCAGAGTTTTGGGTGTAGTGATGTAGCATATGAGTTTGTCAAGAAGGATCTTTGCTACATGTTGTGTTGTCTTGAAGGGGGAGAAGAATACAGACTCGTGAAAAATGGTCGACACAGCCAAAGAGGTATTGGTTTTCGCTATGTGTAAGTGGTAAATTAAGAATGCCAACATCGACTGTGTCGAATGGTTTAGAAGAGGTAGGGTAAGTTAGAATTGGAACATGACCGCTGATATGACCATTGTGAATCGCGCACGGGTGACAAGCATCAATGCAGACGTGTATAACCTTCCTCATGATTAATCAGAAGTAGTGCAATCTGGCTTGTGTAACGCATTTCTCCTTACCAGTGTGTGCAGCAATGGATGAATCGTGTATAAGCTTTAAAACTTCTGGAATGAGACACGTAGGGACTACAAGTTGAAACACTGATCTGTTAGGTTCATGTTTGTTTTTTAGTGTTGTTTTGTGATACTGAATGTCATCAACTAACGTGTAATTGTCGAGATCGGGAGGAAAATTTTCTGTGTCAGTTGTGTCTGCAGATTCGAGGAAGTATATGACACGTTTCCAAAGAGGATCTGATCTCTGCGCTGCGGCAACGCAAGCTTGAGTAAGAGTTACTGAAATTGGATTTTGAGTGATGGTCGCAATATGACGACTGAGAGCGTCTGCAACTAAATTCGCTTTTCCTTGAACAAAGTTAAGGTGGGCATGATCTCTTGTATAAGGAACCAGCGGGCAAGTTTTCCTGAAAGATTCTTTCCTTTGAAGAGGTGTAAGATCGGTTGATGGTTTGTATTCATGTGTATTTCGTAACCAAGGATCTCTTTGAAATGTTTGAGTGCGTATATAACTGTTAAAGCTTCAATGTCTATGAATAATTTCGCTCTTGTTTGTTGGGTGTGTGATTCGCATAGTCAATTTGTTTAAGTTTTGTGGCGTGTTGTTGCATGAGGACTGCGCCAAGTCCTGTGTAGGACGCATCAGTGTAGATTGTGAAAGGAAGCTTGTGGTTTGGGAAAGCAAGGACAGGTACCGTGGTTAAGGCTTTCTTTAAATAATTAAAGACTTTCTCTTGGTCAGGACCCAAACAAAGGGCGTGTCCTTCTTAAGTAGTGAATTTAATGGCGCTGCTATATTAGTGTAACCTTGAATGTAGCGTCTGTAAAATCCTGACAGACCAAGGAATGAACGTATGTGTTCTACAGAAGTAGGGCGTGGAAAATCAATGACCGCCTTGACCTTGTCCTGCGAGGTTAAAATTTATTGTGGAGAGTTTGATAATGTCTTGTGCAATCATGTATTGGATAAGGTTGTCTACAATCATGCGTTTGCTCTGTGGTAATATTTATGCGGGAATGTAACATGGTTTAGATTTCTCACTAAGGGGTATATGATGCTGAATAAGATTAGTGACTCCGAGGGGTTCACCTGGAGTGGCAATGGTATGTCTGAACTTATTTCAAAGTGCAACCAAGTCTGCTTGTGCATTTGGGAAGTCTATGTAGTTGCAATTTGATGTATCAATGGGTTCTTGTGCTGTGGATAAGTAAAAAATTATGGTACAAACTTCAGAATTTGTTTGCTGGGTATTTGTCATTCATGCCTTTGATGCGTGAAGGGTATATTTCGAAATCGCATATGTTTGTACCAACTGTGAGATAGAGGGGTGCGTTAGTGTCATTGGTAATTAAAATGCAAGTATGACCTTTCTTTGACGTAGAGCTGATGGCTGAAAGCAGTGAAATGCCATTGACACGGCAAGTTTCTGGCATACAGAGTACATCGGTGTCTTGTGCTTGGAAAACTCGTATGTGTATCTTTGTATACTCATGAGGGAACAACGTTTTGGGGCTGATAAGCACTACGTTTGTATGTTTAAATGCAGATAACATTTCCGAGACCGTGGTGGATTTGTTGTTGAATTCCTCTAAGAGGGGAAAGAAGGTTTCCTCAGGTGGTGAGAGATCAACGGTATTTACTGGGTGTTTTGTCTTCATTTTTGCTGATTTGGACATGCGGGAGGAGTTAGTGCGTCGGTTGGGTTGCAAGTCCACAACTGTCAGTAAGGTAGCAAAGTTAGAGTCGCGGGAAGGTGCTTGGGTAGCGGTGTCATTTGTACTAGCAGCTTGTGCATCCTTGTGTGATGAAGCAAAGTGAATTTGAATGAGGGGGGCTAGAATTAACTGACGCTAAATCATGTTCTGCCTGATCGGACATGCTGATGTGGTTGACTTTGTGGGGAGTTGCTTATGGCAATGCAGGGAGGAACTGATTTGCATAAATGATGCCATGTTGAGCAGGGTAAATTATTATATTATGTTGCTTCATCAATGTTAAGCCTATGAGGATATCAGCAGGAAAGTAAACATCAGCTATGTAGGTGGTAACTGGAATGGATTGGTACTCATTTTTTAAGCTAATGTCTAGGGAAAGTTGACCAATGATAGGGAAAGGTACGCCCTCTACATTGTAATGGTTGACGTCGGGGGCTCCAAAATGTTGACACGTTTTGTTTCAGTGTGGAATTTGTGACATGATTAACTAGAGAACCCGTGTCGAGAAAGATTTTTACATTGATGTTGCTAGACGTAGCATTGAAGGTTAAGGAATGGAAGACATGTCTTGGATATCCAGGGTATGTACAGGTAGAGTTGATGATTGAATATCTGGGTATAGAGTAACTGCCCTTGGTGTGCACCGAGTCTTTGTATTCTGTAGTCACAAAAGAGATGGGTTACATGAATGCCTTGCAGATGTGTTACGTGGATGTATTGCAGAATATGTTTTACGTGAATGTCTTGTAGATGTGTTACGTGAATGTCTAGCAGGAAAGCGATCTTGGGATATTTGTGTGTGTTGCCTCCGTGCTAGCAGCACACGGCAACAATCACTCGTGTGAAAACATGTACCGTGATGATCGCAATGTCTGTTTGGTTATGACGGGTATCTATGGTAACACGTGTTAATGAGGTGTCCTGGTTTGTGGCGGTATGTACAAAACATTTCTGTTCTTGAGGGAGAGCGTTGTCGTGAGCGATATCGCGTGGGAGATGTATGTCTTGATTTAGGTCTATTTGACGGGAACCGTGTGACCTGGGCTATTGTGTAGGTGGGTGCGATGGGTACTGACTAGCTTTGTATCTGAGTGATAGCTTTGTGTCAGAGAATTTCCTGGAGACTTCGCCTAGTGTAATACCTAGTGTGAATGAAATTGTGCTAGCTTTCTGGAGTGTGTCTGGGTGTAATTGGGAGAGTAGCCGAAAGTATGCTATGAGTGAGACTACGTGTTCCAATGGTATTTTGTTGTCTGAGAACCAGTTTGAGTTTCTGAGTACTTCTCGAGTTCACTTTTAAATGTTGAGGCTATTTTGACCAAATTTTCTTATGTGTTGTGTGGACCATTATTACAATTTTTTCCAAAGAGTATAGGGGAAAGTGCTCCAAGTAGCTCAACTGGAACAAAGGATTTGTTTAAATTGTTGTGCGAACATTTGATATTATATGGTTTCCTCAAATAAGTCAGACTGAATAACGTCACCAGCTGTGTTATTCTTATCTATTTTGGATGTAAGTATGGATGTATTAGTCTTGTTGTCTGTGGCGTTTATTCGTGTTATCTCTGATTCAGTCTCAGGGAGGAAATTGTGCTGAAGAGAGGTAATGTTGTCTCACTCTTGATTACGGAGATATGGTTTTGTTTTGTCATGGTGCTTTGAGTAGCAGGTGAATTTTCTGAAGAGTTTAGTTGGAGAGGACATGCTTGATGTATTGGAATTTAGCATAGAGTGGCTTCGTGTACAGGGTCGGTATGTCGAGTCAGAGATGGGTTTGGATACGTTCATGGACTAATTTATAAGAAAAATGAGTAGTGACCATGTTGCTCCTAGGTGATAATGAGAACGAAAAATATCTAATAACCCAAGCTGATGTAGGGGGTTTCCTATCTGATGCAGTGGGGCGAATCGGTGGTAAGATGCACTGCTGGAAACAGGTAATGTAATTAGTATAGTGCATTTGGCTGGCGAGCTGTATATATATATATATATATATATATATGTGTGTGTGTGTGTGTGTGTGTGTGTGTGTGTGTGTGTGTGTGTGTGTGTATAATATATGTATATATATGTATATGTATATATATATGTAAATTTATATATGTGTGATAGAAGAAAGCTGAAGATAAATGTGGGTAAAAGTAAGGTGATGAGATGTACAAGGGGTGAAAGTGGCAGTAGACTGGAAGTGAGCATTAAGGGAGAGCAACTGGAGGAAGTGGATAGTTTTAGATACTTGGGTGCAAATGTGGCAGGAAAAGGTGGAGTAAAGGTAGAGGTAGAATGTAGATTGAGAGAAGCGAGTAAATGCTTTGGTGGATTAAAAAGTGTAATGAGGAATAGAAATTTGGGAATGGATGCTAAGAGGAGACTGTATGAAGGAGTGATTGTGCCAACAGCACTGTATGGAGCAGAAACATGGAACATAAGAGAGGAAGAGAGAAGGAGCTTGAATGTGTTTGAGATGAAGTGTCTGAGAAGTGTGATGGGGGTTACTAGTAGATAGAGTGAGAAATATGGAGGTAAGGAGGAGAACAGGGGTGGAAAGGGAGCTGGGAAATAGGGTTGATGAAAGAGTATTAGGATGGTTTGGATACATGGAAAGAATGAGTGAAGAAAAACTAGTAAAGGAGGTATGGAAGGCAGATGTGGGGGGAGTGAACATGAGGGGACGTCCTAGGATGAGATGGATGGATGGGGTGAAGGGGGCTTTGGGGAAGAGGGGAATGTCTGTTGAGGAAGGACGGGAGAGGACAGAAGACAGGGGTGAATGGAGAATGGTTGTATATGGAAGATGTTGTGATGCATGAGGTGGAATGGACGGGGGGATGGGGGGTGAGGTAGTGTGTGTGAGCAAAATTTTGACGCAGCCCGAAGGGATTTCTCCCCGTCCTCTCATTTATATGGGGGGACGGAGAGGGGGGATCGCCGATTTAATGAAGCGGCCTTGCTGTGGATGTGCTGTGTCTTGCGACACTGCTTCTGACCCAGGGCAGTGGACAGGGTGCAGGGATGACCCGTCATCTAGGAGGTGCTAAGATGGGAGGGAGGGTGGAGGGGTGTGGAGTGTATTCAGGGATTGAATGGGTGGGAATGATTTTATGTCTTTTCCTTTTTGGCTACCTCCCTAGTAAGGGAAAAAAAGCCTTAATATATGTATGTATGTATATATATATATACAAATATATACAAAAGAAAGGGAGATGGAGGTCTTGCGATGGTATATGCGTGGAATGGGGGGTTGGGGTTGGTTGTTGATACCGCGACTATCGTTGGTGCGAAGATGATCATTGGCTATTGGTGCAGTGACGTGCGAAGCGCGATGCGATGTTGGAGAAGGGAGGTCGTCCAACGTCTCGGTGTTGGCGTGGAGGCGGCGGGCGTCGTGGATGCTGGAGAATGCCGCAAAGAGGGGTTGTCTCGTAGTAGATGCTGGAGGATGCAGCGAAGCAATGCAGTGGTGTTTCATAGCAGAATGCCGGATGAAGAGGGATTTGCTCGTAGTGCATGTACGATGGAGTGAAGCAATGTTGCGGTGCTTCGTAGTGATGATGAGTGATGCATAGCGTGGAAGTAGGACTCTTCGCTTCGTAGTAGAATGTTGGACGATGCAGCTAAGAGGGGTTGCTTTGTATTGATGTTTGGCGATGCAGGGGAGAGGGGCCTGTACCTCATGTGTGATGCTGGATTTCAGCGAAGATCGTAGTGTTGGGAGATAGCTATGTTAAACTGGAGCCGCTGTCGTAGAGCTGATGTTTCGGAGGAATGGTATAATTGTTGTTTCGGATCTGTCGTAGAATTGTTGCTTCGGAGGAATGGTAGAGTTGTTGCTTCGGATCCCACGGTGGTACCAGGATGTACTCGTAGATTTGTATTTTCTTTCTACATTATTATGGTAGTTTTTGGAGAAGCAAAGTCTGAACGGTGTCTTTTTTCAGTTTCAATGTTCCCTCTGGTTTATACATACAACGCAACCTCCGATGTAGCCTCAGGGAGTTGTCAGATTCTACATACATTTTACATATATACAAAGATTGCCATATTCACATTGGAAGAAATATAAAGAAAAGTTCGTCGCATCGGATTGAGCGACGATGGCAGGTGCCAGACAAACACCGCTTCTATTGTAGTCGAGAAGCTCAGTCTCTTTTGTCCGACGCAAATGTCTAGGGCGTTTTACTCGAAATGCTGGCATCTTCCATTGTCCGAGCAGGTGGTTCTGGGAGTTGGCTGGAAGCCTAGTCCTCGGGTCTCTAGATACAACTGAATGTCCCTTGACGTCAGATCCCAAGGAACAATAGAGGATCCCTCAAAAATTGGTTTGAAGACGTTGGAGTACTTCTTGCTCCATATGCGTGTGTGTGCGCGTGTGGACACTGGATATCGAAGGGGTTGATAACAGTAGCAAGGCAGAGGCAGACAGAATATGGGGCAGTCAAGGGAGATAGGAAGCGAGGGAGACAGAAAATAATGTGGACAGTCAAGGGAAATAGGCACCGAGGCAGGCAAGTGGGGCGAGGCAGAGAGTGGGACAGGAAAATAAGGAGGCAGGTGGAAAGGCAGGCAGGGGGCAGGCAGAGACAGGGGGCAGCTAGACAGGGACAGACAGGCAGGGTGGTAAGCAGGCAGGCAGACATACGGGGTAGGGGGGCAGGGGGCAGATAGGCAAGGATCAAGCAGGCAGGGGGGGGCAGGCAGGCAGGGGGGCAGGCAGGCAGGGGGCAGGCAGGCAGGGCGGCAGGTGAACATCTGGGGTAGGCAGGTAGAGGGGCAGGCAGGGCAGACAGGCAGGCAGGTAGGGCGGCAGAAGAACATGTGGAATAGGCAAGCAGGATAGCAAGCGAACATATGGGGTAAGTAGACAGAGGGGGAGGCAGGGCAGGCAGAGGGGCTGGTAGGGTAGGTTGAGGGGCAGGCAGGGCAGATTGAAGGGCAAGCAGGGCAGGCTGAGGGCCAGGCAGGGCAGGCTGAGGGGCAGACAGCGTAAGCTATAGGGCAGATTGAGGGGCAGACAAGGCAGGCTGAGGGGCAGGCAGGGCAGGCTGATGGGCAGACAGGTACGCACGCACACAGGAGTGCAGGCAGGAGTGCAGATAGGCAGGCAAGCAGGCCTGGAAGCACGCGGGGGGGGAGGTAGGCAAGGGGACAGGCAGTCAGTCAGGGAGGCAGGGAGGCAGGGAGGCAGGGAGGCAGGCAGACAGTCAGGGAGGCAGAGAGACAGAGAGGCAGGCAGGCAGGCAGGGGGGGCAGGCATACATGCAGGGAGGGAGGCAGGCAGGGAGGCAGGCAGGCAGGCAGGCAGGCAGACAAGGAGGCAGGCAGGCAGGAATGGGGAAGGCAATGGGGAAAGCAGGCAGGGGGCAAGCAGGTAGGGACAAGCAGGCTGGGGGAGTAGGCATGGCGGGCAGATGGACAAGTACGAGTAGATAAAGGAATAGGCAGGTTTTGATGCAGTGGGGGCAAGCATTCATGCAGGTAGGCAGGCAGGGAGGGCAAGTAAACACGGGAGCATTCATGCAAAAGGCATCCAGACAGGGGAACAAGTAGGCAAAGAGGGGCATACAGAGAGAGGGGTAGACAGGCAGGGGGCAGGTAGACAAGGGAGCATGCATGCAAAGGGAAAGACATGGAGCGGTGGGAGGCAGGCAGAGAGTAGACAGGCATGAGGTGAATCAAGGTGGGAGCAGGGGGACCGGCAAAGTGGACAAATAGGAGGGCATATAGGAGGGAAGTCATGGGGAGCAAGCAGGAAGGCGGGCAGGAGAACAGGTAGGGTCAAGCAGGGTTGGGGGCAAACAGGGGTGTGGGGACAGGGTAGGCAAAGGATAAACAGGTGACCAGGCAGGTGAGCAGGGAGCAGGCAGGCACAGGAGGCAGATACAGGGGGTAGGCAAATGGTGCAAGCAAATGGGGGCAGACACGGGGGGCGGACAGGCAGACAGGGGGGTAAACATGGCGGTAGGCACGTTAAGTAGGGATAGGCAGGTAAGAAGGAGCTAGGCAAGCAGGAGTGATGATAGTCACAGAAACAAGGGCAGAGGGCAGGCATGTAGGCAGAAAGTAGGCAGGTAAGACAAGGAATTAGGGACAGACAACAAACCACTCATTTGCAAATGTTGCATAGTAAAAATATCCCAATCCTTGAATATAAAAAAGCATTAATTTTTCATATGGCCACGGTAAACTACAGTAAAGAAGAACCTCCATCCCTTATAGAGGCATCGTGATGGCTATGCGTGCATTCCGATTTGAACTACAAATCAAAGTGATGTGAATATACTGGATCTAACAATGTTAACCACGCAAATGGAAAATAGAGTGATGAATAATTATTCATGGTAATTACTGGCGTTTCACTGATTACATTCTAGAATATCATCCAAATAAGATTACAATTGGTTACAATAAGTTACAATGATGAAGCATAACAATGGGAGATCATAAATTCATAACAAGGTCGGATGGAAAATTGATTGATGTATCAATGTCTGAAACTGTAATACATTCAATCGTCCTCATCTGAATTTTCGTTTATTCCATTCTTTGATGACGTAGTTGGGAAGATTGCTAAATCTTACTAATATATATATATATATATATATATATATATATATATATATGTATATACAGTATATATGTATATATATATATATATATATATATATATATATACTGTATATATATATATATGCATATATATATATGTATATACAGTATATATGCATATATATATATATATATATATATATATATATATATATATATATATATATGTACATATATATACATATATATATATATATATATATACATATATATATACATGTACATACATTACATATATATATATATATATATATACATATATATATATATATATATGTATATATACATATAAATACATATATATATATATATATACATATATATTGTATGAGGCGACGGAGATGGAGGTCGCTGATTCAATGAAGCAGGTTTGCTGTGGATGTACTGTGTCTTGCTACATTGCTTCTGACACAGGGCAGTGGGCGGGATACAGGGATGACCCGTCATCCATGAGGAGTTAAGATGAGAACGAGGAAAGGGTGGTGAATGGGAGCGGAATGGGTGGGAGTAAGTACGTGTCTTTGACCTGGCTACCCTTTATAAAGGAGAAAAAGCTCTTGGTATATATATATATATATATATATATATATATATATATATATATGTATATATATATATATATATATAACAATTGACTATCTATATCTATATAGATTATATCAGTAGCTTATTCTCCTTTATAAGGGAGGTAGCCACCTCAAAAGGCACGCACCCACACCCACCCATTCCACTTCCATCCACTACCCTTTCCCCCTTTTCACCTTAGCTCCTCGTGGATAATAATTAGGTTAGGTTCGGTTAGTTTCCAACCCCCTTTCAATCCGTTCCCACAGTTGCTGGGTAATAAGGAATAGGAAACAAAATCCATAATGTATTAGAGTACAATCACTTTGAATAGAAATTAATATTTATGGTTATACTGTAAATTTCAGGAAAATATATTGTAGACAATTGGGAACCTTTTGTTGAAAAAATGTGATCAAATTACTTACCTTATCGTGATGTACAAGTTGTCTCTTATTAAGAAACTGGTTTCAGAAAAAAAAACACAAAACACAAAATCACGAAAATATTCTTATTATCGATTCGTTTTCACTATTTTCCGGTCACTTTTTCAACACTGAAGCAGAGTTTGCTTTTAACAGACATTTTCGTACTCGTTTATAAAACAAAATTCAAGTATCTAAGAAAGTTTGGACTCATAAATAGTATAAATATTTGGTTGTTAGCCAAAAACAAGTTAAAATCACTATTAGAAAATTAAAAGTATTGTGTAAATACACTGCACTTCCACTCGCTACAAAGACTTTAGCAGTTATGACGTCATAATGCTTTAGTCATTTTGTCGACATCTCAATAATTTCCAGAACGTTCTGAAATACAAATAAAATGTTAATTACTACAACATGAATATATGTTTCATTCTGTCAACTGTTGGTCATTTTTGTGTATTCGTATGCCCTGAAGAAATCTGTTATTTTAAAACATTTTGAAATATAAACGGAACCTTGTGTATTTTGAGTCACATTTTTATCTATTTGTATATCACAGACTATCAACATTAAAAAATCCGACACGATAGCTATAAATGATGTAATAGAATTATATTATTATTATTGTTAAAAAGAAAATAACAAATTATGATTGTAATGATAACGATAATAATTCAATTTTCCATGAAGTTTACGAATACGATGGCGACGATTATGATTGTGATGATAATTGCGATGATGATGGCGGTGGTGATAATGGTACTGATGGTGATGGAGTTGGTGGTGATGGTGATGGTGATGGTGGTTGGGGAGGCGGTGGTGGTGGTACTGGTAATGTTGATGGTGGGGAAGGCGGTGGTGGTGGTAGTTGTGGTAGTGGTGATGGTGGAAAAAGTGAGTGTAGTGGTGTATGAGAAAGTGATAGAAACGGTAATGCAGGGGATAGATTTAAGATGGAAATAGATAAGAACTGGTTTGCCAGAAAGGTTGTTAACGAATGGAATAGACTTAGTAGCCATATAGTCAGCGCTGAAACGGTTAGTTGTTTTTAAGAGAAGTTTAGATAACTTTTTGGATAGGAAAAAGTGGTAAGGGACGTGGAACTACTTACTGTAGGCTTTATGGTCTCTTGCAGTCTCCACCATTTATATTTTCCTATGTAACCTCCCAGGATCTTGCAAGTGCATTTTGCAAAGCCTGAAAAGGAGTTTGATTTTGATGAAGATGTTGTTTCGGCAGACGTTCTTTAGGCGTCGAAGTCATTTGAAAGCGCGTGTGGAACTCATCAGCAGTCGATCACGACTGCCCCAGTGAACAGCGCTGAGGAAGATCTATTGACCCAGAAAAAAAGAGAAGTCTTTCATTTAACTTTGCGAATACGTGAGCTATACACTAATTGAAAATTATTTATATTCTTCTACGAGAATACAAGGGATGTTTTATCTAATGATGTATGACGTTAAATTGTACTACTTGGGGTTGCTATGTCACACACACATACACACACACATACACGCACACACACACATACATATACACACGCGCACACACACACACACACACACACACACACACGCACCCCCCCCCACACATACACACACACCCCACACACACACACTCACACACACACACACACACACACACACACACACACACACACACACACACACACACACACACACACACACACACAAGCAAACAAACATACACACACACACGCACGCACATAAAGACATACATACATACTTATGCAATGGCTTCATGAGGCCGACCATTCCTGCTAGTATACCTTCAATTCTCTACCACCTCTTTTGAATGCACATGCAGGTAGTGAGCGACGAAACAGTTGGTTGTTTTAAGAGAAGAACTAAATCTACGAATAAGGATGAAATGAGGGTGGTACGGGACATGGACCTGCCTAGTGTAGGCCTTATGGTCTCTTGCAGCCTCCTCTATTCCTATGTTCTTATGTTCTTAAACGCTGGTTATTGGTAAAGAAACACACATTCTATGAGAGAGTATATAATGTAATGCGATCATGGTATGCATTTATATGTGTCTGTGTGTATTTAGCTAATTTAACATAGAGGAAAAGAGCAAAGTTCGTAGGATCTGCCTCTTACTCTCCAATCACCAAACGTGGCTTCAGATACATTCATGGTCCCGAATTCGGCTGTAACGTTGTTCTTCAGGTATCATATTCATATCTAAATTCATATATGGCTCACATCTTATAGACATTATTATTTTACCTCATGACCTTGTCAATTCCTCTCATCCCTAACCAAGAGATCTCTTTTGTCAGTGTAGCTTCCTTTTATCGATCTGAACACTAATCAAGTCACCCCTTTCGCTTCCACCGTTCAATGTTGGCATACCCAGTACTTTAGTGCATATGTACAGTAAGTATGCGTGTGCGTATGTATGTATGTATGTATGTATGTATGTATGTATGTATGTATGTATGTATGTATGTATGTATGTATGTATGTATGTATGTATGTTTGTATATGTATGTATGTATGTATGTGTGTATGAATGACTGTATGTATTTATGTATGTATGTATGTATGTATGTATGTATGTATGTATGTATGTATGTTAGACTTGCGTGTCAGGATATACATTAGTATATGTATTTGTGTGCGCATGTTCGTTCGTACGTACGTTCGTATTGATAAACTTTGTTTTGAGAATGTATGCGCATGCGCAAATACACCTTTTGTGTTACCACACATCTCCAGCCCTATGTTTATGTTTTTATATTCACCCAGTTAATTGCCTGTATAATACTTCAATATGTATAAAGTAACTATCTACATTATTCAAAGTTATTGATAATCGCGACTCTATATTACAATAGTGTTGGAAAAATTAATAAGTGCGGTAGGAGGGTGTTTTATTTCTTTACAGTGACGTTTAGCCTGTGAAAGTTCGATTCAAATAATAATGTTATAAAGGATAATTTCTCCCTTCGACATCAAAAGCAGCTGGCAGTTTGCGGAAGGACCAGACCGACCGTCACGTCTCGATTATTCATTTTTTTTCGTGATTTTTCACAAACTTTCGGATACACAAACTGTAGCATACCTTCGCTTGTTTCGCGAAATACCCTTATACTTTCTGCTGTACCGCCTTCTAGATTGTAGAAAAAATACTAAATATTCTATAGAGTTGGAGTGCATTTAGGGGTAAAATTTTAGTTTATTTTAGGTTGTGTTTTTTATCATTCGGTACTGAACAATTACATTCGGTAGACGAAGTAACGACGTATTTTCTTGTTCCTGTATGGATCCAGAGTATACATCAACTGTAACACGAGAAGAAAAAATCCATAATATACGCTACTACGTTTCAGTTCAGAACAATTAAAAACATACCACCGGTGAACAGCAATTCATAAGCATATCATGATCAGTCATGTGTATACCATACTTTCCGTCCGCCTATAACGACTTTGTCCAAGCAAAGGACGACTGTACAGTTACCAAGCTTGGAAATGCCTCATTCTCAAAACTATCGTATACAGGGTATGGTAAACAGCCGTATTCAGAACATCTATTTTGATGTACGTAGAGGTATGACAGTGATTTGTGTTGTTTAGTACCTAGGGTAGGTGCTCCCGTTAAGTTTGTATTAATTATTTTCTTTGTTGAAGCAGAGGGGGGACGGGAAGAGAGAGAGGAAGGAAAGAGGACGCTTATGCCATCAGGTACGCCCGGGTCAGAAAGGTACCTTCTCCTGCAAACATACTACCCAGTTTCGACGGACTACAAACAGCCTGCTCGGCTTTTAAAGCATGACCACTGGGGTAATTAGACTCCAGGCCCGAAGCTCGGGCACCAGGCCGCTAGGTCAAAGAATTGTGATCTGTGTAGAATAAATTGAACCCACCAACTTTCGCCATCTGGATTCAAAGCTTCCACACGTGCCGCCACTGGCCGTACGTCCCAGCACGCGCCGCGCGTGTGTGCAGGCGGAGCCCAGAGTCTATCTCGCGCTGCTATTGGCTCAGGTTTTGGCGGGAGTGATGGTGATTGGCTTAGCGAAGGAAAGAGGCGGAGCTAATGCACGCGCGTAGGTTCAACACAAAGGACACGGGCAGAGGCATTCCACTGCTGTGGGTATCACAAGAACGCCGAAGTGTACAAACCGACAGTTCTGATCTTGTTAGTGTTTATTTTCGTTGAGATGTGTGTGCAGTGTGTTTTTGAAGAATGCTAGTTAAGGCTGGGGAAGGAAGGCTACGTCCCGAATCGGTACTACGACCCAGCCACCCATATATAACTCTCTAGGACCCCCGGTCTTTGTGTTTGTGTGTTATATACTCGATGTTGGTGAGTCTTGCGAGTGATCCGTGATCTCTCGGAGCAGGAAACTGCATTGGATCCAGGACAGGGGGAGTTAGAATGCACGGGACCTGATCTTGTGGCGAACGCCTCTTGGCTGACAGGCCTCCAAAAGGCCACTCCAACATGTCCTCCAACACGGTTTTGCACTCGAGTCCCGTCAAACTAGAGGTCCTACGCCCCTCCAATAGCGCCAACATCCCTCCAACAACCATCACTTCAGGAGCTAATGTCATCACCAAAGTTATCACAGGGAGCAATACGAACATTGTCACCTTGGGTGGCCGGGGGACTAAGGTTCCAGTAAAGACTTTATCTAGTCTTAAGTACGGCACAGTCAAGATTAAAGCTCGCCCTG
>NC_134795.1:47602979-47607979 GCF_046742065.1 Oratosquilla oratoria | reverse complement strand
CATCCGGTAGAAAAAGGCGACGTATATCAAGTGAATGAGGACACCAAATTGCAACAGTATCAATATCATTACCAAACAAGTGGTTTATCATTAGCCAGAAGTCCGCACGTAATTCAAACCACCGAGGTAGCTTCTGATAGTAACATCAACAAGAAGAGAAATCGAAAAATGAAATAAAGAGATCAGAAGATGGAACGTCAGACCAAGTAGTGTAATGAGCGGAAAGATAAACCGTTGGTGACCGTTATTTTTCAAACTCAAATAAATAAGAGTTTAATACGTCATACGTATCAGAAGATGAAACATAAAACGAAAGACTAAGTAGTATAATGCGTGAGAGACGAAAACAGCCAATGACCGTTATTCTTTAAATTCAAATAAATAGGAGTTTAATGCGTCATACATCGATCAGAAGTTGAAACATAAAACGACAAGCCAAGTAGTGTAATGTATGAAAGACGAAAACCGTTAATGACCATTATTTCTAATTTAGAATAAAAGTCTAATACGTAATAAATAGGTTAGAGAATGAAACATAAAAATGTGACAAACATTAAACGACAATCCAAGTAGTGTACTGTGCGAGAAACAAAATACGTTAACAACAGTTACCTTTTTAGATTCAAATAAATAGGAGTTTAAGATGTCATAAAATGATCAGAGGATGAAACATTGAAATGTGACAAACCAGTTAGAATAAAACGTTAGAGAAAAAGAGAGAGAAAAACGTTAAAACCGTTATTTTCGAAATTCAAACAAATAAGAGTTTAATGCGCCATACGTCGAAGGTCATGGTGGGAGGTTGATTGCTTTTCTTCTTATAAGAGGACGAGGTCACCAAGGTCATCGTTAAGGCACCAAATGCTTAATTGACGCTTAACCTTCTCTGACCTTTGTAAACATGTTTATTTCTTTTACTGTTATTTTCTTATTCTTCATGACACGAAGTTGCGGTATAAAGTACTCTTCTGTTATACTGATTCAACTTCAGTCGCTTTGTTGACTTGTACGTTTTCTCGGTGCGATTATCACTCACTAATGATCGTTCATAGCTCGTTGATCGTCAAACGATTATCTAGAACAATATTTTCTTATCTATTATTATTGTCATCATCATCATCATTATGCCTTTTCCTTTTTGGCTACCTCCCGTGTAAGGGGGAAAAAAGCCTTGGTATATGTATGTATGTATGTATGTATGTATGTATGTATGTATGTATCATCATCATCATCATCATCATCATCATCATCATCATCATCATCATCATCATCATCATCATCATCATCATCATCATCATCATCATCATCATCATCATCATCATCATCATCATCATCATCATCATCATCATCATCATCATCATCATCATCATCATCATCATCATCATCATCACCATCATCACTATTATTATTATTTTGGAATGGATGCTGAGAGGATATTGTATGAAGGAGTGATTGTGTCGACAGCACTGTACGGGGCAGAAAGATGAAGCATAAGATAGGAAGAGAGGAGTTTGAATGTGTTTGAGATGAGATGCCTGAGAAGTATGATAGGGGTTACTAAGCTAGATAGAATAAGAAATGAGGTGGTGAGGAGGAGAACAGGGGTGGAAAGGTAGTTGGGAGATAGGGTTGATGAAACAGTATTGGGTTGGTTTGGACAAATAGAAAGAATGAGTGAAGAAAGATTATTAAAAAAAGGTGTGGAAGGAGTGAACATAAGGGCTGACCTAGGATGAGATGGATGGATAGGATAAAAGGGGCATTGGGAGAGAGGAGAATGTCTGTTGAGGAAGGACGGGAGAGGACAGAATATAGGGGCGAATGGAGAATGGTTGTGTATGGATCATGCTGTGATGCATGACGGGGAGTGGATGGAGGATGGGGGTGATGGGTATGCATGAGAAATAAATTGACGCAGCCCAAAGGGATTTCTCCTCGTCTTCTCCTTTTTTATATAAGGGGACGGAGAGGGGGGGGGGTCACCGAATAAATGAAGCGGCCTTGCTGTGGATGTGTTGTGTCTTGCGACACTGCTTCTGACCCAGGGCAGTGGACAGGATGCAGGGATGACCCGTCATCCAGGAGGTACCAAGATAAGAGGGAGGGAAGAGGGTAGAGGGGAGTGCAGTATGTGGGGATGGAATAGGTGAGAGTGGATTCTATACCTTTTTCTTTTGGCTACCTTCCGTAGAAGGGGAAAGAAAGCCTTTGTTATAAGAATGTATGTATTATTATTATTATTATTGTTTATTTATTTTTAATGGGGCTATTTTGCTTCGATATGCAAATTACGAGGCTGATCATTCAAACCGAGCCTACCAAGGCAATTACCCAAATATGATGGCAGGTATGATGCACGTCACCCGCCATTGGCTGTGGTAGACTAAGAAGCTCACCGAACAAAACGTATCTTGAAGCTGAATGGCATGGAAGGTCTAATTCTTGTTAACCTACTAATCATTGTTTTGAAAAATTCACTTGATGATCTCTCACTCAGCAAAAAATAGGCAAACTGAATAGATATTTTGCTTTTATTTGTGACTTTGTGCATTTGTTCCATATTGTACTTTCTAGTTCATGTGAATAGGAATTAGGAAACACAGGAGTCTTAGTCTTAATTTTTTCTTAACTAGTTTCGCAGATAAGCTTTTTATAAAGGAATAATGTACAGAATGAGTGGTGGGACTTATATACATAGACTTTTCTTCGTGCCTTCCCATGTTCCCAGCACTGTAGTAGTGAAAGAACAACAAACAAATGAAAACTATAATAGATTTCTATTCTCTAATGTTATTCACATGTCTCACTACTAACAATGATGGCAATGTATGGAAGTACTAGGGGATGTCCACATGTACAAAAAGCCCATAAGTCATCCTGTACACCATTTAATTTTCTTACAGTCTTCGCGTCCTCTCCTACAAACACCAATCCCGTGAAAGTGGGTGATCTGACCGGGGGAGTATATATTTCATTCTTTTGAAAAAAAAAAAAAACTCTATATACAGTATATGTATATATATATATATATATATATATATATATATATATATATATATATATAATACACACACACACACACACACACACACATATATATATATATATATATATATATGTATATGCTGAGGACATTTTGACAGGTAGACGTAAGCGGAGTAGGAAACATAGGAGTCTTAGTCTTGAGTTTATTCCTGACTAGTTTCGTAGGTATGCTTTTTCAAAGCATACCTGCGAAATTCTATTCTGCTGGGAAGGTATTAGGGCTACGATTAGGTTAAATAAGCAATATATGTATGTATACACACACACACACACACACACACAAAAACATACACACACACATATGTATATATGTATATATATATATATATATATATATTACAATCATTATCTTCTACTTTAGTATATATTTTTCACTCTCTGAATCTGAAAAAGTGGACATATCGCATTGATTCTTTAAACTTCGAATATAACTAAAGAGTTAACAAACAAGTCTTGGTCATGAAAGCAAGACTTGTGACTTTGCTACATAATCCCTACAGACCAGAGTTATGAAGTGTTTGTTCATTTATCTATTTATTCATTTGTTTGTTTCGTTATTTATTTATATTTTATTTATCTTTTAGGGTTGGATACAGATCTTCATTCAAAGAAAGTTGACTCAATTTAACTTGTACTATGTCTACTTCCTACTATCCCTCGTCAAACTTCTCTGCGATATCTGAGATTCCACCTAAGCGTGACAATGTCTCCCAGGATAGAATCGCTGGTTACTGGTGCCTAAAAGTAGTGAGGAGCCTACACCAGGGTGTGCTGAGTAGCTACTGCCGAAACCGTCATCTTTTTCCTGTTCTGACCTTAGGCTGTTGGGGCAGGTACCTAGACTCGCTGCTAGGATTCGGGATTCGAACCCACACCTAATCAAATACGGGACCAAGACGCTTCCAATGACGCCACCAGCTCACAAATACAACGACAGAGCGAAAATCTGTTGACTTTGACTTTCATGCCGTTGCCGGAAGTGAGTCATTTTCGACTTGGGAGGCATAAATCAGCCGTACCTTTCCCTGCGTATCTCGCCAGCGCAAGTGGCGAGCACCAAGATCACGTGACTAAGTGATTAATGCCCTTGCGATCACGTCATTGGGCTCAAGGCTTAAGAACACTTGTCCTCGTGTAAGGCATTGGGGTTTCGTTTGCATACGAAGTAGAAGAGCAGCGTTTGGAGAAGAATATGCTGGAAGCACGCACATACAAATAACACACATGCGCGCACACACACACACACACACACACACACACACACACACACACACACACACACACACACACACACACACACACACACACACACACACACACACACACACACACACACACACACATATATATATATATATATATATATATATATATATATATTCATTTATTTATCTTTTATCACTTTTCTAACATTATATTGTTTTATTCTATTCCATTATCTTTATCCAACAACTTTGGTCAGAAAGGTTACCTGCTGATATCCTTTGTCTTCGATACTCAGTGTTATTCACACATCCGACCTCTAATTTGTCATTAACAATCATCCCTCGTTAATTTCCTTGAACCACGTCCTCAGTTCATTATCCACCACCATCACCACCACCCCTCCCAACCACACCCTTAGGGCGGCTCAATAATTTGGTCGGTACAGTAACAGTCTGCTGAGCAGATAGTCGCCACATCGAGTCTCGCTTAGTTTAAGGGTCCCCATCCACGGTGCGATTTGGTCGGATCCAACCAGATTTGATCGTATATGTCGGTCGGAGAAGCCAAAATCAGTCCATACGCGATCCAATCTGGTCGGATCTAACTAGATCTGTCCGGCGCCCTCAAGACCAAATCGTACTGTAGATGGGGGCCCTAACTGAGTCTTCAGGCGCAGGTTGTTTAAGACTACCCACAGGTTGTTTGTACACGTACCGACTTTTCGCCGTGCGCCGTCCACGACACGACGT